>NC_064867.1:26987999-27180499 GCF_024139225.1 Suncus etruscus | reverse complement strand
GCTCTTTATTTCCCCATCCCTAAATCAGAATGTCTTTAAAATTGTGTTCCCAGGGGAACATAATGAAGAAGTTTTCATGTTTCCTTTAGATCATTAGACTATTTTGATGATTTCCTTATAGTTTGTATGTCCCTGATTTCCCAACTTGGGTTAAGACCATATACATGTAAATGTAAGATCACTAATTTAACCATCGTACAACATAAATAAAAGATCAAAAGCAATATAAAGAAGAAGGCTGAAAATCAGAGTGAATTTAGTAACAGTGGTTGGAATTAAATTTGCTCCAACTATTCTGCGTCTTTCTCTCTCCCTCTGACTTATTTTACTCAGCATGATAGATTCCATGTACATCCATGTATGGGAAAATTTCATGACTTCATCTCTCCCAGCGGCTGCATAATATTCCATTATGTATATGTACCACAGTTATAATTTTCAGAGACAAAAGAGAGGAGGGCTGGAAGTTCCAGTTCACTTCATGAAGCTCACCACAAAGAGTGATGAGTGTAGTTAGAGAAATAACTACACTGAGAACTATCCTAACAATGAGAATGAATGAGGAAGTAGAAAGCCTGTCTAGAGTACAGGTGGGTATGAGGTGGAAAGGAGGGAGATTTGGGACATTGGGAATGGGAATGCTGCACTGGTGAAGGGGGGTGTTCTTTACATGACTGAAACTCAATCATAATCATGTTTGTGATCGAGGTGTTTAAATAAAGATATTAAAAAATTTGCTCCAACTTCATTTTAAAATAGACTACCAGACAATCATGCTTATGTTGGGCATAGTTGAGAAAATGTACAAAAATATGAAGTCCATGCTTCTGGAAATTTGATTTCCAGATCCTTTAAGGATAAAGATTCTTAGTATAAAGAATCATTTGGGAAATTTATTTTGATTGGAGTTTTTGTTTTGGAAGGTGGCAGTTATTTGAGAGATAAGTTCTCATACTTGTTCTTTGTATAACAGACCAGGATATTGTATTCTTTGTATATCTGACCCAGGGCTTCTGTGAGGTCCGCTGCTGGAGCTGGGTTGGGCTGACTTGAACTTCAGCCCTGTGTTCTTCCTCTACCTTATCTTGGGGGAGAATCCAAAATCTTGCAGCTTTTGGAGATATTGTGAAATAAAACTTTATGAGAAATAAAAAAGACTATCTGCTTAAAGATGAAAGCTATTACCATCTAGTTGACAAGATCTGACTTCAGATTTAAAAATAATTCTCCCCAAAGCTGGACTGGCAGGATTCTGGCTGGTAAGAGTACAAGAGTACAAGAGAGTACAAGGGACCAGATGATACTGAATAGAGACAAAGGTCTAGTGCAAGCTTCTGAACAGAGAGAGATTCAAGGGAGATCAGAAACTGTTCTGACCACCTTTTAGAAATCAAATTTGCCTCACTCATTAGTGAGTCCTTAGTCCTTAACATGTGCAAAACGTTTTACATAATGCCATAACATAGACTCTGATGTTTGATTTTATAGTTTATTTTATAGTTTAATGATGATGATGATGAAGGTGATGATGTTTTTGTTTCTGAGTCATACCTGTTGATACTCAAGGCTTGCTTACTCCTGCTTTGCACTCAGAAGTTACTCCTGGTGGTACTTAGAGACCCCCTGGAATTCCAGGTATTGAATCAGAATTAACCACTAGTAAGGCAAACACCATATCTTTTGTATTATCACTCCAGACCCAGTATATTTATTGTACAGTGTCTGTAGGTGGTTTTAGGTCTCTCAATGTCCTGTGTGCAAAATTTGGGTGTCTCTCTTCCCCTTGAGTAATGTCCCATGTCCTGTTCCATGCTGGCCCTGTTGGTCTGTCTGGTAGATTGTGTTCTGCCTCTCCTCATGGATGCTCACTGATCATTGTTCTTTTTTGATATCTCTTGGTGCAGCATCTATAAGAACTGTTGCTCTTTCTGCCATTCATCCAGGGCACAGGAATGGGGGCAAAGAAAGAATTTTTATGCCTTGTTGTTGTTGCCCTGATCTATTCCTACTGCCTGAATGGTTTGCTCCCATGGGTTACTTGATCATTTGGGAAGTGTGGGGAGTGTGTGGGTCACACTTGGCAGCGCTCAAGGCTGACTCTTGGCTCTGAGCTTGGGATTTTTTCCTTGTAGTACTTGCAGGAGCATATGTAGTGCCAGGGATCAAATTGGGATCCCCTGTGTCCTGCCAAACACCTTAATCCCTAATTATCCACCCCTTCCGCTTCCATTGAAACACCTCCAGAGAAATTTTCCCTTATTTCAACAACCCTGTGAATTAATATATAACCTTTATCTTCCCAATAATCTTTTACTTCACATGCCAGCCAAAGGGTTGGCAGGTTGACTATTTTTCAATTCTTAAGAAAGTTTAGTGAGGGGGAGTGGATGCCAGGAATATTTCATGAAAGAAATAGTGTCTGATTCATAGAAGACTGCACAGATGCCATTGGTTTACAGTGTCTTTTAAGGAACAAACTTTCCCACAAAGGAGGACCATATGCTGCTTCCTGAATTGGTTCATTGAGATTTATAAAAAGACTTTTGTTTTATTTAGAGAATAAAACAGAGTCTGGGGGAGTTGAGAATGACTTGAGAAGGAAGAAAGGGAAGAAGGGATTGGGAAGAGGAGAACAAAAGTTTTCAAGTGAGATTGAGAGAAAAATCTAGCATGAATGACTTCTGAGCTGTTTTCTTGAAGTCTCTTGGGTATAAACTGCATAGCAATTACTGAGCCACCACTTAGCCAGTCTTCCCTGGAACTATTTGACTGCCATTTTTTCCACCCTCATCACTCTCCAACAGTTTAAATAAAAGAAATATGCACTAGTCCCAACCTACTTTACCTGGCTAAGAGCTGATCAGAACTTGAAAGAGGATTCAAGAGCCTGCAAGATGGCGGGATGGATGCTTGTCAGGATCTAACTCCATGGGGGTCTCTCCATAATAGTGATTATGATGTTGGCTTTATTTGGCTTTGTCGTTTTTATTTTTTTTTGGGGGGAGGCACACTGGGTAGTGATCAGGGATCACTTCTGGCAGGCTCAGGGGAGAATACAGGGTGCTAAGGAGCTAGCCTGAATTGGCTGTATGCAAAGCACCCTACCCACTGTACTATTGCTCTGAACCCTTGACTTTGTTATTAAGTGGATAATGAATGCTTCATAGAGAGTATGAATACCTGGGGCATGACATCCTGTGAGGAACAGGCACAATCAACCCAGGAGACAGTGGTTCAATTCCCGGCATCCCATATGATCCCTTGAGCCTGCCGGTGGGAGGGGTTCTGAGTGCAGAGCCAGGAGTAACCCCTGAACACTGCTGGATGTGGCCCCCAAACAAAAACATTTTGTGAGTTTTTGATATTATAGTATTAAAATACACAGTATTGATGCAGAATGTAATGTACCCCAATTCCATCAAAGTGCTCCTACACTACCTTTGGCTCTATGTCATCTCTAGTCTGATCTTCCTACAGTTACCATCCCACAAATCTACACACACTACCTTGTGCTTGGTAATAGGTTTATATTCTAAGGTCAAGGTTGTCAGTATTTGATATGGACTGTTTTCTCATTTTGTGTCTATGTATTTCATAAAGAAGAGAGATTACCTGTTTCATCCTTCTCCTGCTGATTTAATTCACTTCACATATTCCTCTTCAGTTATATCCAAATGGGAGCCAACAAAAAGATTCCATATTTTCTACAGCTACAAAGAGTATTTACTACAACTTCACCTAGTCATTTGTTGTTGGACATCTGGGTTGTTTCTGGTCCATTCTATTCAGTGTGGCTATGAATAGATGTGCTTCGGTTTTTCTGAATAAATACTTTATGTTTGGGGGGAGGGAGAAGACAAGAAGTTGGTCCAACAATTTTTTGGTTTTCTTTTGGGCTATTCTTAGCAGTTCTCGGGGTTTATACTGGCTCTAATTTCAGGGATCATTCCTGATAGACTCAGGAGACCATATGGGATGCTGAAGATAGAATCTGGGTTAGCTGCATGCAAGGCAAGTGCCCTACTTGCTGTATTATTACTTCAGTTCCAGTCCAACAGTTCTTACTAGAGTATGCTGCGTGTATTATGGTTCTTTGAAAAACAAAAATACAGGGTTTATAGTGTATTTATATAAATACATATAGACATAAATAATACACATATAAATATAAGTAAATATAAATAGTGTATTTCTATAAACACTGTTTTGCATAGCATATAGTGCATAGGTAGCCTGCTATTTACATCCTATTATAATATATAAAACCAATCTATAGAAAATATAATTCATATTACATGTGTATGCATGTATTTATGCTAAGGAATTTACTCACACATGGTAGAGGTTGAAATGCAAATCACCACTCCCTGCCATCCCAGATCAATAGTCAGCAAGTAGGAGATTCAGAAATATAGATGTTGCAATTTGCATTAGAAGGCAGGAAAAGCCCAACTGAAGGCAAGAGGGGGAAGTCCCACTTACTCCATCCTCTTGTTCTATTCAGGCCTTCCAAAGGCTGGATGAGAACCACCCAGAAGAGACATGCAATCTATCTGGATGAGTGCTTATGTCATCTATAAATAGCCTGACAGACACTCCAGTATAATGACACCTCTTCACTGTGGTCCAATGAACACATGAGTCCAATGAACACATAGTCCAAGAACAAATGAGTCACAATGTTTTTGTGGCCATTGAGAATTTTCAAGATGAGTTTGGGAACACGTGGGCCAACTTCCCAATAGAATGGCAGTTTGACCAGCCTTTGTTTCCTTCTTGTAAATAAAGATGTAAATGGTTTCTGTCATTGGCAGGAGGAAGCTTTAAAGGAATTAACATTTGTATGATATGTTGTAACTGCAGTTTTAACATTTCAGGAAGCTACGCCTTTTATTTGAACAAACAACACAATTGGCATACTATTAAGAATTAGGATAAAGTCAAATCAAAACGAGTGCACTGCTTTTCAACTTGAATATTGAACACTTGTAAATAGTATGTGGAAATACTAAACACAGTGACAGTGGAAAGTGCATGACAAGGTCTAGTAAACAGTATAAAAGAGAAAAAAAATTAAGTAATATCTATTAGGAACTTTAAGCAAGTTTTTCTGATTCCCTCCATCTGTGTCTCGGTAGGACAAAAGAAGTGATTACAATGAGATCTCTAAATCCTTTCCAGTAAGGCTTTTTAGAGAGGAAGTGCACAGCACTTCTACTAATGCTGGGATCTCAACTCCTACCCATGTCTAGAATGAGTAAAGAACAACAAACAAGGTACATTTTGATTTTTTCCTGTGCATATGTGTATGTGTGTGAGATGAAGGGAGAGAAGGTTGCTGGTGATCAAACCCAGGGCCTCACATATGCAATGGAAGTGTTTTACCATTGAGCTTCATCTCTGGCCTATACTATAATTTTTGTCTTAGCTCTCATTTACAGTCCCAGAGACTCTCCCTTCTCCTAGGTGCTCCACCAATCATACCTTTTACATAAAAGGACCATCCCTAATTTAGAAGTTTTAGACAAGTCCTGAATGAGCTCTGTGACCTGGGAAATTGGTAGGAAAGGAAACTTCCTAACTGGTCTCAACATGCAGGATTTCCATTACAGCAATTTATTAGGGCACGAGTTGGTTAGCAAAAGTACTGGTTTCCCCACTGTGGTTGGTTTTAGTAAATTCTAATATATAAAATCTATATTTAAGCAGCGTGATTACAAACATGATTAATTGGGTTTCAGTCATAAATAGAACACCCCCCTTCAAGAGTGCAACACAGAATAGTATCACTCATCTATGGGTTCTAAGAAAAATTAAAGACATTATGGGAATAATGCCCAGAGACAATAAAGATGAGGATTGGAAGGACCAGCTCACAATATGAAGCTCATCACAAAGAGTGGTGAGTGCAGTTAGGGAAATAACTATACTAACAACTAGCATGAAATTGGTTTTAGTACATTCCAAATCCAAATAAAATTGGAATTTATACCAAAAGGAGGAATCACTAACTTGATTGATGAAGAGACTCTGGTTTGGAGCTTTGCATCTCTTCAACCTCTTGAGATTTTGGCAATATTCAAGTACTATTGCTTTGTTTTGGTGCCAGGGGTTGAAGGCTAGCTTGGAGCTTGGTTCTAGGCAGTTATCTTGAGGAAAAAAATATCACAGCTGCCACAAGCCTTGACTAAGTTCCATGAGGCGTCATCTTCATTATTTTGTTGCTGCCAGTTGGGGGAAAACCTGAACATTCACACCTGGAGCTAAGCTTTGTTTTCTACAAAATATGGTGGACAGGGGAGGCGTGGGGTTTGGGAAAGAGTTTCTTGGTTCAGGGAACTTGGTTCTTGGGACTGCTGTCTACTTCTAATAATAAATAATTCGGACTTGTAATGCCCAGACTCCTTCCAGACAATATTCTAATTATAACTCCCCTGCGTCACATGAGGCTTTTAATAATGAAAGAGAGAGAGAGAGTAGAGAGAGAATAATTACAAATCTATCTCACTGGGGGTATAGCTCAGGGGTAGAGCATTTGACTGCAGATCAAGAGGTCCCTGGTTCAAATCCAGGTGCCCCCTTCCCTTTGTCTTTTTTTTTTTTACATTTGGGGAAAAGATTGAACAATGACTTTATGATTGTCTGTAGATTGTGGCAAGTAGAAGACTCTTCAGTTTCCTTTATGAATATGCTGGGTACCTGCCTGGATCTTTAGATGATCTTTTTCCATTTCTCACCATAATTTTTCCAGACACTCAGTGGCTTTATCTCTCACAAGGACACTGAGACTTGAGAGATTTAGTTAGTGTCTCCAGGTTGAAAGTGACAGTGAGCAAACACTGGAGGGAACCTAGAAAACATCCTGCCAGTGATATAGATCATAATCTTCTGAGGGAGTACAAGCTGTGGGACAAAAATCCCACATAGTATGACAGGCAATGGGTTAGGAAACTTTGAGTTTCTGAAGTCTCTTTCTGCTAGGATAACCCAGCAATGCAGTACCTGGGGCAGAGCCAAAAAGGAGAATCTTTATGCACAGAATATTGCTAAGGATAAACATAGCCTGGTCTAGATTTAGGGAAGGTCCTCCCTATTTTCTTCTCTAACACTTACAGACTGTGCATCCCTTTCCTTCCTGTTCATTCTCTACAGCCAAACACCAAAAACATAAGTTTTACAGACTTGCTAATGGCTGTTAATGCTTGTGTCAACCAGTGAGTTTTTGTATTTTATGACTTTGAAATATTTTTTAAAAATGATACCAATTGAAGGTCTGATATTTTTAATAATGTTAATTATACATTTGTGTATATATTCTTCCAACATTACACGTATCACCAAAGTGTCCATGTTCTTCCTCTTCTCATTAACATCGGAGGGGCTGCAAGATATGGAAAGGGAGGTTAGGGAGGGATTTCCTGATGGACTCCTGATCTTTAATATTTGTTGGTCCCATTGATGTCATAGCTCCTGACAGGCTGGTCTGGGAAAATTTGTGGCAATGACCAAGATTTTCTTTCTTCTCATTTTAGAGAGATGTTAAGTAGAAAGTATTTATATTAGAAACTCAACTGCCTAGTGTCAGCCTAAATATCCCATACTCGGTAATCTATTAAACTCAATAATAAATTTTATCTGGCATAGTTTAGAGAGATGTGTAAGATCCTGTCTGTTCTAAACACAGCACAGGTGGCAGCCATTCAAGTTATCATGTCCCATTTAATCATGCATATAGTAATAACATTTATTTTCTAATTCTTATATGTTTGTATTCTAAATTTTATTTTTAAAAAGACAAGTAGTGAAGGGAAAACATCCAGTTATGATGCTTGTAAAGGTTTTGATTCTTGTTGATCTGTTTGACTATTTTTATTAAAGATATTTAAAAAAAAAGAATAAGAAACTCAGAATATAAAATCTTCAAAGGAAAAAATTGGAATTTAGAATATCCATTGTTTCTTGGTTTGTTTTTGTCCTGGTTAAAAGTTGATCTCCTAAAAATTTGATGAAAACACACACAGAAACAAAAACATATTTGTCTAATTTCAGAGCTGTGTGGGAACCTCAGAAATCTACTTGTGGGTACCTGTTAGGATTTCCTCTGGATGGACCATGGTTCTTAACATACTCATAGCTTAGATTTATGGGCAGCTGGTGGCAGAGTTCCAAGGTCAGAGAAGTAATCTAAAAAGGAGCATTTAGCTGTATGTAGGTGCTGAAAAGAAATGCAGGTTGCAGTCCTGGAAGAGGCAGGAGGTGGCATGAGAAGGGAATGGGAGTGAATTATAACTGAGGCTTAATCCCAGTCACAGAGGGTTTTTGTAGCGTAGTATAGCTCATAAAAAAGAAATGCCTGTTTTTTAGAAGCTTGGTTGTGTCCTGGGGGTATAGCTCAGTGGTAGAGCATTTGACTGCAGATCAAGAGGTCCCTGGTTCAAATCCAGGTGCCCCCTCAGCGTTGTTTTGCTGCTCTTGGCTGCTTTGGTGTGAGATTGGTCATAGGGAAAGTAAGCAAAGTACCAGGACTGAGGCTTTAAGAAGCTTTTGCTTGTGGTCAAGCAGACACCTGGACTCAAGAATTCTCACACAGAGCACTAAGCTCACTTTTCCTACAACATATAAACACAAACACACTTATATATGCACAACTCATACATATGCATGTAATACATTCATACATGTATATGGACATATATCCATACAGTTACATATACAGGTACACACATTTGTGCATACATACATGTGCATACATTCATGGACACATGTCCACTTACATAGGTTGCCTTGATTTTTCCTTCCCTACACATTCTGACACTTTCTATCTTCCCTTCTTCACACCCCTTATTTGTCTGTGATCTTAGTTTACAAGTGAATTGCAGAATAACAAAATTGCCATATACACTTCCCTCAGCTGCCCCCCTTGCAGAATTTTGACCTATTTTGCCAAAGCCACTGTAACCCGTCACCCAGCACCAATCCTTGCATTCATGGTCATGCTCTGTTCAAAACTCAACCCAGGGCACCATGTGCATGTGACCCCCAGTGATAGCTCAGTTTCTTTTCTTCCCAGCTGGGTTCTTGGTGTTTTCTTGTTAGTTTAGATTTGCTTATAACCTCACTGCCAGGGGACTTTGGTAGAAGACCTTCCCCTTGTTTGTCTGCAATTTTCTCAGGACTCACCAGAGCAAGGTTGCAGATGTCACAGGGGCTCTTGTCTATGCTTCAGATCTGGGAGGAAATGACTCAGAGGATGTGGGGTCTGCCTTGCTTGAATAAAGCTGCAAGCACTAGCCCACCTCAAGAACCTGTCCTTATCCTCTCCCAAAGGTGTACCCCCAATTCTTCAGCAACAGCAGCAGCAAGAAATGAATTGTCCACTCCATGGAAACAGTTTTTAGGAGTTGCCCTCTGATGTTTGTCCTGGTGATAGAGCCCACCACACAAACACAGATGCTTCATGATGGGTTCCTTTGGTCCTGTTTGGAGGCATGTTTTTCTAGGTAACTATCACTCATAAACTTCACTCAGATACTCTGAAGTTTCTCCCTCCTGCCTCTGCTGAAAGCCACTCATGTCCCCATCTGGGTTTCCCTCTTATTTGGAGCTATGTGAGTCTATGAGAAACTTCTTGCCATCCAACCTCCCAAGAAAGAATCTGGATGTGCTGGGTTAATGCAACCTGGGGAAAGTCATGATATTCCTCCAACACACTGTCCTTGAATGTGGGCATTAGTCTATCTCCTTATGAGCATGAGCATCTTGCAGAAGCTTCTTGAACTGACTTCACTTTTTTCACTGCTTCATTTCCTTTCACATTTCTTTCTCTGCTTTAATTCCTTTTACCTCCTTTTCATTCTTCCTGGGATTGCATTAAAAAAATCACAGAAGATTTTGCCATAGGTTTTGGTTCTACTTTCCTTTTTCTGGTGCCAGGGACTGAACTCAGGACCTCACATATGCAAGTCCAGTAATATACTGCTGAGCCACTTCACTGGCAAGCTCTAGATGCTGCAGTACAGCTCTGTCAATTTTTTTTTCTAGCCTTTGCCTTTGAGTTTACCCTGACCTGGATTCCAACGGTCTGCCTGAGCATCTTGTCTCCTGATCATTTTCCTAGTTGGAGCCTATTCTGTATCTTCCTCTGGCTGAGAGCTTCCTCCAAACAATGACTGACTGAGATCTCAGCTTAAGTACCCCAGAGTCAAGGTCTGGAGATGATTCATAGGGTTAGAGTGCAGGCTTGAATGCAGGAAAGCCCATGTTTGATGCCTGGCATGTCACCAGGTAGATTATATTATTATCGTCCCCCAGTCCCTTAGCATGTAGGTAGTTATTAATTCTTGGTGGGCTTGGCACTTCAATGGTGCTCAGGCTTATTCCTGGCTCTGCACTCAGAGATCACTCCGGGAGGGGATCAGGGATATATATGAGATTCTGGATGTTGAATCCAGAACAGATGTGTGCAAGAAAAGTGCTCTACCTGCTATACTGTCTCTCTTGATTCTTGTCATTTTCTTTATGACAAGAGCAGTTTAAGATATAACTAAAAGAAAGGTGTTAAAAGGATTTTTTTCTCATTTAGGAATATATACTGTACTTGATGCAAGAGACTCTAAAACTTTTCTAAAATACAGAAATCTTAAATGCTGCCCGGTGTTCCTCTCTATTATAAAAATAACATGCTAGCCTTTTGAGTTTTTTTTTTTTAAATTTCCCTCCAACTGTAATTGATCCAGTGTTAAGCAAAGCTCAACAGTCTTTGTTTTTGGGCTCAGTATGGCAAATACATAGGCCACAGATGGATTATAAGTGAACATTACAGGTACTGATATTTGTTCTGCCTCAAAGACACATTCCTTTCTGGTTCTATGGGGATCTCTTATCTATCATCTGACACTAAAATGTTCAGTCTGTGTGCGTGTGCGTGTGTGTGTGTGTGTGTGTGTGTGTGTGTGTGTGTGTGTGTGTGTTTGTTTTTTGGGCCACATCTGGTGGTGCTCAGGGGTTACTCCGGACTCTTCACTCAGAAATTGCTTCAGGCAGGCTTGGGGAACCATATGGGATGCTGGAATTCAAAACTGAGTCCACACTGACTCGGTCAGATGCAAGGCAAACACCCTACCACTGAGCTATTTCTCCAGCCCCTAAAATGTTCAGTCTGTAGTGAGATGTGATACCCATATTGCAATCTTCTTGGTGCACCACTACCTCATTCTTGGGGGAAAACTTTGTCCCGGGTATTTCCTTAGTCTGCCTGACTTAGTCAGTTGATGTCCTCTTTACACCTGAAGCCCAGTTTTCTGACCACCAAATGCTCACATCAGAATTCCAATGGCTTCCATTCTTTTGCTATTTCTATTTAACTTCAATAGTAAGTTGGACTATTTACCTCTAATGGAGGTTTAGGGCTAAGTAGAACCCTAGTAAAGTGTTTTTCAAAAGAAAGTCAGCAAAAACACTCTGTGGTGTTATTAATATACTTATATCTCTATCCTACTCCTGCCCTATCTCTCTTTCATTGTTTATTGATGACAGGGCTTGTGTACATTAGATGATTGTGTTTGCACATGTATTCACAGAGTTGCACTCTTTGATTGTGGTGGTCGCACCCATGGCTATGGTGTGCTGGAGATTTCAGCCTTTGTTCTGATGTGGGGGATCCAAGATGACAGTATATTTTCACTAGGATCCCAAGTTAGTAAGGATAGAGGTTTTCTTCTCAAGGTGTAAACAGCTAATCTAAAAATATCCTTGTTGTGGTAGGAGGTGAGAAGATGCTGGATCTGAGTGACATTTTATTTCTTGTTCTCTTATCTTATGTCCTGGGTCTCTCTCATGTCCCTCCAGTCACTTACTCAATTGTGAGTAGCAAGAATTGCTGTTGTTCAGAAAATGACCACTTGGGGAAGCAACTTGATTTTTTTTTTGTTTGTTTTTTTTTGGGCCACACCCAGCATTGCTCAGGGGTTACTCCTGGCTGTCTGCTCAGAAATAGCTCCTGGCAGGCACGGGGGACCATATGGGACACCGGGATTCGAACCAACCACCTTTGGTCCTGGATTGGCTGCTTGCAAGGCAAACGCCACTGTACTATCTCTCCGGGCCACAACTTGATTTTTTAAAGATAAATTTTAAAATTGGGGTTGTAGTAAAAATACAGCAGGTAAAGTTCTTGCCTTGCATATTTAGTTGTGGAGCTTTTCAGGGGTCACACATTTATTGTGGTATCTGGGATCATACTGGTAGTTTTGGAATCACAGTCAAAGTGGGGAAATGCTGAGATCAAATGAGAGGCCTCATCCATGTAAGGCAGGTGCTGGACCACTGAGTTTCCTCAGGATGTGCGTTTTCTGCTTATAGAAGCAAAAGGCTCATCTTCCCTTTGGTGTTGCTTTGTCCTGGCAAATCAGAAGTGGGTTGGTCTCTCCAGAACAGAGGCAGGAGAAGGATGAAGAAGGAAAGATTTAAGGCAGGAAGGAAAAAATACTAGAAAGGGAAGTAATGGGGGGAATGGAGTTAGAGTTTTGGTTATATTTTTGGTGATGTGGGAAAATGACATAGCTATAAATGCAAAGAAAAGACTCAACAACACTGAAAACATGAGATCTAAGCTGCAAAATTACTAAATTTTGTAATGTAGTTGTCGAAGTGGCAGGTGGGAGGGGTGGGGGATGATGGAGAATGGAAACATGGGTGATGAGAGTTGATACTGGTGATGAACTGGTATTGAAATATATGCCTAAAACTCAACTGTCGATAACTTTGTAAATCATGATTCTTTAAATAAAATTCATTTTTTTTTTAAAAAGAAAGTGAGTTGGTCAGTATTCCCTACTCAGACAGAATTCAGCTTGATTACTTGTGTAGAGTTCTGGGAAAATAAGAAAAATGTTGATCTCTGGGGCTTGTACTCAGGAGGAGGGATGAAGAGATATCTATGTCGATGGAGGACCTACCATATGTCAAGCACAGTTGTAGCAGCTAGACATACAATTAAACGGGATCCTTGACTTGAGGGAATTTGCATTTTTCCAGAGTAAGAAATTTCATGGGGAGAAGAATCTTGTGGCATTTCCTAATGAAATATGGAAATAAATATTGAGTAGAATAAGTCAGAGTCCTGGAGGCCCAAGGTTGAGCATCAGTTTCAGGGTGGTGCAGGTAAGATAAGGTAGAGCTCCACTCCTGGACGGACCCTGGGGGGTAATCAGGCTCTTCAATTTTCTAGCTTCTATTGCTTTGTTCTGTTTGTGGTCCCTTCCTAAAAGCCCTCAGTGCTGCACTTTCAGACTACTTCAGATCTGAGTCCCTTTTCTTCTTGTTTTCTCAGTAACTGAAGATGGTGTGGGAGCTGGCATACTGTGTGGGCTGGGGTCAGAAGAGCCAGCTGGGATTGTGTTCTGAGAACTGCAATTACCCCCTGCAGACTGCATTTCAGGATGTATGCAGTGGGAACCATGAACAGGTGTTGGCAGGCTTCCAACGCCCAGGTGTTTCATAGATATTCATCTCTTTGAATTCTTGCATTCACCGCTGCAGGGAGCTGCTGCACAACACATGGAAAAACGAAGGCCTCAGATCAGCATACTCAGAGTTAGGTTCTGAAGGGGTAACAAGACTGGCGGCAGCATTGCAAGACCCCAGGAACTAATGAAACCCCCAGGATCTCAGCTCAGAACCCCACAAACCTACTTATTCTGAATCAGCATTTTAACAGGAGTACCAATGATTCAGCTATGCCCCAAGCTTCTGCAAAAACTGGGGAAATGCAGCAAAACTACCTCTTGAGTATCTGTGGTAACCAAAGGGACAAGAGGGAGGGGTCTTTCTCTTTCTGGAGTCCAGCTCATTCTGGACCCCATTTTGGAACCCAGCTCCTCGGATGCACTTTTTGTTTGAGTAAGCAAGTAACAACAGTTAAACACAGACCTTCTCTGAGTCCCTGGCTTCAATTCTCTCTAAATAGCAGCTCTGCGTCTCCAGGGCATGGAAGTACTTGCTGACTTGGAGATTTCTCATCTCAGCACCACGGTCTGGGGTGATAAATTATGGAAGAGTTATTAAATTACAGAAATCTCACTTACAGCAGATGCTGGGGCGAGGCATATTTTGGGCATAGTAATCATCATCCTGCAAGGAGAGAGCCTCACTGCTATGCTCCTGACAGAGATCTATCGACAGAAGCCTGTTCATACCCAGGTCTTCCTTAGGCAGGCACTTGAGTTCCAAATCTTAGGGTGTGTGTGAATTGGGCCAAGTCAAGAAATGGAATAAGCAGAAAGAGAAGTGGTCTAGTCGACAACTGTTTCTCAAGGACCACTTGCATTAGCATTGCCTGAAGCTGGTTTAAAAAAAAATTTTTTTTTTTTTGGTTTATGGGCCACACCCACCAGCTGTGCTCAAGAGTTACTCCTGGCTCTGTGGTCAGAAATAATTTCTGACAGGTTTGGGGGACCATATGGGCTGCTGAGAATTGAACACAGGTCAGTCCGGGTTGGCCATATGCAAGGCAAGCACCCTACCCCTGTGCTATCACTCTGGCCCAAAAGCTGATTTTAAAAATAAGTATATAGGGGTTAGAGTGATTGTACGATGAATAAAGCATTTGCCTTGCATGAAGCTGTTGAGTGTTCAATTTACAGTACCTCCTCTGGTCTCCTGAGCTTTCAGGAGTGAGCTCTGAGTGTAAAGCCAGGTACCACCAGATACGACTCCTCCAAGACACACATAACACACCCCCTGGGGGCCAGGATGATGATTCAAGGTACTGAGCACAGGCTTTGCAAGTCAGAGCTCTATGTGGTACTGCATGGTCTCCCATCACTGCTGGAACTGTCCTTGAGCACTGAAGGGTGTGGCTGAGAAACTAAACCAAAATATATATTATATCTGGCACTATTTGGAAAATTAAAGTCTCTAAGGGGGATAGATAGAAATTCTAATTTTTCATATGCTCACCAATGAAGATGACAGGAAATATTTTTGGGGGTTGGTTGGGCCATACCTGGTGATGCTCAGGGGTTACTCCTGGCTTTGTGCTAAGAAATTCATCTTGGCAGGCTTGGAAACCATATGGGATACCAAAGCTTAAACCTAGATCAGCTGTGTACAAGGCAGATGCCCTACACACTATAATATTTCTCAGTTTCCTAAAGTAACTTTGAGGCTTGCCATTGCTTACTTAGTGGACTAAGCTATGTTATTTTATGGATGAAGAATAAGAAAGAGAAATAATACTGT
Source organism: Suncus etruscus (assembly GCF_024139225.1). NCBI lineage: Eukaryota > Metazoa > Chordata > Mammalia > Eulipotyphla > Soricidae > Suncus > Suncus etruscus. Next base: position 27,165,259 of record NC_064867.1, on the reverse strand, counting down.
TTTGTATAAATTTTCAGTGTTCAACATATAGTAACATCCCATTTATATTATGCATTCACATACAATTCATATAAATATCCAGGCATATGTTTTTATATACATGCATAAAATGTATACACATTTTTATACACATGTACACTTGCTCAGGGCTTACTTCTGGCTCTTCACTTAGGAACAACTCCTGACTAGGTTAGGAGAAAATAAGGATTCAAACCCTGGTTTGTTAACTGCAAGGTAAATGCTCTACTGGCTGTAATATGTCTCTGGCCTCCATGATTCCCTATTTTTTTAATTGTTTATTTACTTTTGGGTCAAACTCATTAATGTTTAGGGATTATTCCTGACTCTGCACTCAGAAATTATTCCTAGAGGTGTTCAGGGGATTATATGGGATGCTGGGGATTGAATTTGGGTTGATAGCATGCAAGTCAAGTGCCCTATCTGCCATACTATCTCTCCAGCCCCCTATGGTTGTTTTTTCTTTCAAGAAACCTTTTAGATCAGTGGTTGAAGACCATTACACACTGTCCTCAGATAGAAAAAGATTGAAAACCACTGGTCTATTCATTAGGTATAACGTGGACTGTTATGGTGGACAGGTGCTGGCATAAAGTGTATAGAGATTGAAGAACACTTTCAGTTCTGCTGGTAACCAAAATAAGACAGAGTTATCTGATTATGTGTAATTGAATGTAATCTAGTCAAGCAAGCAGCAAATAAACAGATGTAATAGTACAGTGTATTGAACAGTTGCCTTGTATGCTGCTGAACCTGGTCCATTTCAGATACTACATATGGTACCCCCAAACACAGCCAGGAATGATCCCAGAAATGTGCAGAGCCAGGAGAAATCCCTGATAGAAATTCCTGATAATGTGAACATGGTTCACATTAAGTGGTTATTTGTCACCAGACATGCCACTTTCTTTTTTTTTTTTTAATTTATTTTTCAATAATGTCTTTATTTAAGACCATGAATACAAACATGTTTGTAGTTGGGTTTCAGTTATAAAACAGAACACTCTCCCTTCACCAGTGCAACCTTCCCACCACCAATGCCCCCCATTTCCCTCCTCCCCCACCTCAGCCTGTATTGAGACAGGCATACTATTTCTTTCACTCACTACTTTGCAAATAATTTTAAGTATTCATCCATTTTCAGACGTTTAACTTATAAATAATCCATTTACATTTATAGTTATTTTTATTAATATCTATATTTAAACACCTTGATTACAAATATGATTGTAGTTGGGTTTCAGTCATGTAAAGAACACCCTCCTTCACCAGTGCAACATTCCCATCACCAAAGGTAGGAATTGAGTTCTTTGAAAAATAGAATGAAATGCTACCAATTGCCAGGAGGGGACAGCAGAGAGCTGATGAAGGCCCCACAGAGGCCAGGTGAACCAAGGTTATCAAGGAGCTGGACGCTGGAACTGCAGTGCCCAAGAAGGCTACTCAGGAGTGTCCCTGAAAGGACACTTTGAGACTTCCCCTAAGTGGAGAGATTTGCTCTTTATGAAACATGGAAACGCCCAGACTAATGGATGTCAGGGAATAACTGAAGTCATAAAGACACGCTGGGTGTGTGGGGAGCAGTCAGTGGGTCAGGAGGGGCTAGAATGTGTGTGTTTGTGTGTGTCTGTGTGTGTTTGTGTGTGATCAGGAAACTCAGAGACTGTCAGGGAGCACTGTTGATTGTTTACTTCTGTTGATTGGTCTATGGACTCAGGAGCCACTTCCCTGGGAAGATAAGAGCACTTAACCTTGTTGATGAAAAATATCTTTTAAACCAGATTATTAAAAACCCTGGGAGTGAATCCTTTATATCAGTAATGTTTGGTGGTGAGAGATTCCAGTTTTTGTTGCTGTCTTTTAATGGAAAATACCCTGCTATTAAAAAGAAAACCCCCAAGGAATGCACAGTAGCACATGATTAAATACTGCAATTAAGGTGCAATCAATATTCAATCAAGAAGTTTCAGGGAGGGGGGATCAATGAAGCTTTGAGTGGTCTAGGAAGACTTTACTGAAGTAGTGAAATTTGAAGGAAACTTCAGAGAGGAGTAGTAATGGGAAAGGCAAGGAAGTTGTCTGAAGGTCAATGGAGTGAATGAAACTCATGTATGCAATTGGTTGTGGAGACCCCTATCTGTATCAGGAGGCAGGAACTAAAAGATCATAAATTGACCTCTGCAATAATTTATTTTATTATTTTTAGCATTTTATGAAGAAACAGGCATGAACGTTTTATAATCAATGGAACCTATTATTCACAAAGAGGAAATCATCTCCTATGCTCTTTGCTTCCGAAACACCTTACAATGAGACAGCTTGCTAGAGAGGAAAGAGTGCTTAATCTCTTTTCTTTTCTTTTCTGTTTTTAAATTTTAAAAAAATTTTAATCATGAGAACAAAGATGCAAAGAAAGAGAACAAGGTAAAGTTACAATGGAAGGAAAATCATCCATAAACAGAATTCTCAGAAGTCCCCTTGCTGATATCTTAACTTTGAACTTTCAGCCAAAGAACATTAAGATAAATAAAACAGAACCCATGCACAATTACTTTGTCCCTCAAGTCCCCAGATTGTAATACATTATAATATTTCTTAGCAGCACACAAAGCAATCTAAAGCCATAAAACTTATGTAACTCCTTCAACATTAAAGGCATAGTATTTTTTTACATTTCCATGCACATGCATAATAGTTTAAGTTAATCTCAAAAGTTTAAGTGGATTTTTTTTTAAGGATTAGAGTCAAAGGAGCACAGTAAAAACAGTGTTAGAGTGGCAATTATTGTTTGCACAGGCCCACGAAAATATGAGGGACATGGAAAGGAAAAACCTTGGCCTAATACAAGGAGACCCTACCCCTGAAGTTTCCTAGCATAAGACCAACTTTAGGCTCCAGGCAAGCTAGTTTGTCCAATTCAAGACATTGTCTTTAGTGCTAACACACCTTTATTTTTCACACAGTGTTTGTTGTTGGTATCATGTTTCTGTATTAAAGATCCTGGAATCTGCATATCTTACATTGAAGTCAGGATATGGAGCATCCTCTAGTTTCACTTCATAATTAAAGGGCAATGCAGAGAGCCCTGTCATGTAAGCAGGTCGTTATTGTTGTTAAGTCTTCTCAAAGTTAAGGGAAGCCTCTTTTGAGCAGGTCAATGTCAGAGCAGCGGTGGGGTCTTCCCTGGTAGAGGATTGCTTCCAGGTGATGTTATGGAAAAACTGGGATGTTTCATAAATGGCTTCCCTTGTTCAGGGGTGAAAGGAGATGCCCATTCTTCTGAGGCCTGTGCCAGGTCATTATGTCAATGTTCAGGGTGTAAGGTCCCATTGTACTACAAGACTTGTGTGTTCCAATCTCTATTAGATAAGATCTTATTTGTATGTATAGTATTTTCCCATTTTAATGTGCCTATGCAAACAAGTAACAATGCCATGTGGCATTATCAGCACATATGGGGGCCATAAGAACAAGTCCAACAATCCCCATGACATGGTTCAATCATAAGCATTAAACTGAGGGACTCTTTCACCAAAATTTCTTATTGAACAGCTCACAAAGAGAAGAAAAGATAAAAAGTGGTTAGAATCGTCACTGTATAAGACAATATTTAGTAAGACTTATAGCTGTCAGAGAAAAAAAACACACAAAATATTAAAAAACAGACGTGTCCATTTTATGTCTTTTGAAATAGTTGGGGGTTGTTAGATCCAATGCCCAGCCCTGGTCTGTGATTAGGATTATGCAGTACTGAAGGTAAAAAGAGTAATGTGGGTTACTGATGGTTGGTGGGTGAGAATTAAGGAGTAAAAATGAGCTTTGTAGGGGTTAGCAAAAGGGCATAATACAAAATGGACATTCTGTATACACAAAACATAACTTAAGGATAGGGAATACTCTTAATATGTACTGTGCGCATGGGGACACTAGCCCCCACGCGGTTTTGAACATGTAGAGTGGTAGAGAAATTGCCAGTGACAACCTTAGTGCAACTGAGCAAATAACAGCACACCCCAAGTTAGGACCCATCATTTCTGGCCCCCTGGGCTGGGCCCCAGGGAAGTTCTGGAGGCCGGGGGCAGAAGAGGGGACGGCTGGGGGCCTATCAAGGCTCTCAGCACACCCAAGTTAGGGAGAAGGCCTTCCACATGGGGTCTCCCCAAACCCCATGTCGGCTAGAGCTAGCCTCCAGATCAAGAAAGGATTCGGTAGAGAGCTGGAAGCCAGGATCTGCCCGCCCTCCACCCAGTGCCCTTCCCACCCTAGAGCTGGGGGAATGGCGGGGAAAGCTTGGGACCCCATCTAGGAGGGACGACCGACACCCACCTTGTCTGGCCACCTGGGTAGGGCCCAGGAAGGCCTGGAGGCCCGGGGGCAGAAGAGGGGACGGCTGGGGCCTATCAAGGCTCCCAGCACACCCAAGTTAGGGAGAAGGCCTTCCACATGGGATCTCCCCAAACCCCATGCCAGCTAGAGCTAGCCTCCAGATCAAGAAAGGATTCAGTAGAGAGCCGAAAGCCAGGATCTGCCCACCCTCCAAGCTGTGCCCTTCCCACCCTAGAGCTAGGGGAATGGCGGGGAAAGCTTGGGACCCCATCCAGGAGGGACCACCCGACACCCACCTTGTCTAGCCGACTGGGCTGGGCCCTAGGAAGGCCTGGAGGCCAGGGACAGAAGAGGGGACAGCTGGGGGCTTATCAAGGCTCCTAGCACACCCAAGAAAAGGCCTTCCACATGGGGTCTCGCCAAACCCCATGCAGGCTAAAGCTTTCCTCCAGATCAAGAAAAGCTTAATTTCTTCTCCTTATTCGTGTGTGTGTGTGTGTGTGTGTGTGTGTGTGTGTGTGTGTGTGTGTGTGATGGGCCATAATTAGTGGTGCTCAGGGGATATTCCTGGATCTGTGTTTGAGGATCATTCATATATATTTGTGGTTAGGGTCATCCCTGGCAGTATTCAAGGAACCATGTGATGCTGAGAATCTATTCAGGGCCTCCAGCCTACAACCAAGTACTCAACCCACTGAGCTGTCTCTGGCCTGAGTCACTGTCATTTCTACCAGTTGGAATACTGTAATTTTGCCTCTGTAACTAGGGGAATCACTTGGAATTCCAGAAGCTACATTCTGTATTGGGAACCTGCAATACAGGAATGGACACAGGCTCCGATTCCACACGATGGCCTGATGATGGCCCCTGATGGTCTTTCTGTCTTTGCTTATACATCTGTCTTGAAGACATTCTCCTTTCTAGTGACATTTTGGAGGCTTCATGCCCCTCCAAGTGGAGTGCACTTGGCTGTATTTGTATTGATATCACAGCAGTTCTGATTTTTCTGATGTGGAATGTTTCTTCATCACATTGTTTGATTGAATAACTGAGAAACAGGAAAGAGAAAACATTTTTCCAGCAGTGACTGGTTTCCTGCAGTAAATGAGGCTCAGGGGTGTCGAGATAGCTTGGGGGTGAAGCAAGTAAGAAATGCTACTCATTAAGGACAGCAGTAGTGGGATTCAAGAAAACTCCCCTCCATCACCTTCTGCCAAGTTGAAGCAGTGCTTTTATTTCTTCTGGATTTGGTTAACTCTGGGGAGCTTGGGTGCCTGCATATCTATGTATAGCTGCTTTGAAGTCATCAGGGTTTCTGTCAGCTATTGGTTTGCATCACTTTTTGATGATCACTTTTCATTTTAGGCGCCCAGATGGAGAGACCATTTGTCAGAATGGCTCTTGGGCCATACCTCTGTTTTTTTCCTGACAAAGTAAGTTTCCCTAGAGCTCAGAGGCAGTAGCATTCCATTAGTTAATACTCAATATTGAGATCTGTGATGCCTCAAACAGGTGTTTGCATTTATACTTCCTCAAAAATTTTTACCAAAATGTTCCATAAAGGTGTATATTACAATTTACTAATTTGCAAAAGGCTGGAAACATTCTTCATGGAAACCTGCAATTCTGATGATTAGAGATCACAATGTCCAATCTTCAAATTGCTCTACCCTTAGCTAGAAGAAATAGCTAAAATTTAATCTATTTTAAGTTATACTTATTTTATTTTTAAAAAGGTTCACTACTAATAAATTAAATTAATTAAATTGATTTTTGGAACCACACCTAGCAGTGCATAAGAATAACTCCTGGAAATTATAAAAAAAAAAGAAAAAGAATAAAAGAATAACTCCTGGCTCTACAGCCAGGAATTGTCTAACATTGGAGCAACGTCAGGATTGTATGGAATGCTGGTCACCAAATTCAGGTCAGCTGTATGCAAGGCAAGTGTCCTTATCTCTCTGGCTTCAAGTCAAGTCATACTTCTTTTTTTTGCTCTTTTCTTTTGTTTGTTTATTTGTTTTTGGGCCACACCGGCTGTGCTCAGGGATTACTCCTGGCTATCTGCTCAGAAATAGCTCCTGGCAGGCATGGGGGACCATATGGGACTCCGGGATTCGAAACAACCAACTTAGGTTCTGGATTGCCTGCTTGCAAGGCAAACGCCGCTGTGCTATCTCTCTGGCCCCCGTCATACTTACTCCTAAACTACAAAACTTTGCCTCTCTAAAGCATGTTTTTAACATTTTAATATAAAACAATTTCATCTGTTAAATACCAAATGATGTTAAGTCTGGTATGAAGTGTTCCCAAGCTCCAGCTAGTGACTCAAAACTGGTCTAAAGTGGCCCAAATTCTATTATTTACCAATAAGGTCAAAGGCCCAGGAGCTACAAAACCCTCTAGTGTTTCTTAACTTTTTTTTTCCAACCATGGCCCTCTTTCAACCTTGTCTCCTTCGTATGCTCTTCCTCTACCCCATTCCCTATGATTAACTCAAAGTTTTATGCTGTGGTCTCTCATTTATATAATATTTGGGGGGGCACATCTGGTGGCACTCCTGGTTATCCCTGGTTACTTCTGGCAGGCTCAGGGATCATATGGAATGCCAGGGATTGAACCTGGGTTCAATGCATGAAAGGCAAACGCTCTATCACTGAGATATCACTCTGCCCTCCTCATTTACACAATTTTTAAAAAATCTTTGGCCCTGTTAGGATATCCTAGATGCCCATAGGTGAGGCCATATGACTCCCAGTTGAGAAAAGTACTATTCTGTGCTTGTGCCCTTCCATTCTCAACCTGCTGCTTTCTTCCAGGCATTTGTTTTTGGTGTCTAATCCTTAATCCCGTTTTTTTTTCTTTTGCCTGGATATTAAGCTGTTCAGTTTAATTGAGAAATTTTGTGGCTATTGTGAATTGCCTGCTTCAATTTTAATTCAGCTTCACTTCAGATGCTTAGGTCTCCTTGAAATTGAGAACCAAGGAGACAATAAAGAAGCTGCCAGGTTCCATGCAGAGTCCAGTTCAGGCTCTTGGGTAGGTTCCAGGGATGCTTTCTGAGGAGAGTCAGTCAACCACAGAAGTCAAAATACCTCACGAGTTGGCTCTGGTCACTGATAGAAGCAGACACAAGGGGTTAACACATGGTTTTGCATACTGTCAATGGGGGATGTGTCCTCTGCAGAAGATTTGTGTCATGTGCTGGCATCCTCTTGGAAATGTTTTCAGGTTATCTATGAGGTCTGTACGGCAATTCCAGTAGCATTTTTAGTAGCTACTAAATTTCTAGTAGCATGGTCTAGATAAAGGGCAGGTTTAGGAAGCATGAGGTCTCACAGAGTCCTTTCATATAGTGGAAAGATTCTCTTGTTGGAAAATCAAGTCTCATTTCATGGTTTTACACAGTTAGAGATGAGCACTCAGACTATGTGTGCCATGGAACAAGTTCTAGTAGACATGAGCTGTAAGAGAATCCTGAGAGTAGGGGTGTGTCAGCAATGCTGGAAACTTCTGGAATGGCCACTCGAATAGTGGGTGGCTATAGTGGAAGGGAAGGACTGCTAGAGATTGCTAGGAGGAACTAGAAGGCCACATCCATGTCTAGGCTTCACAATGAGCAGGATGAACTTCTTCACCCCTTGGCTTGTTTTGGCCCATAGGACTTTCAATTTTTTTAATTTATTTTTTTTTTTTTTTTTAGATTTTTGGCCACATCTAGTGATGCTCAGGGTTTACTGCTGGGTAATCCTCAGGGATTACTCCTGGAAGTGCTCAGGGGATCCTGATGAGATATTGGGGATCAAATCCAAATAAGCAGCATGCAGGACAAGTGCTTTACTTGCTGTATCATCTCACTGGCTACCAGATCTTATTCGAAAGCATGGAAAAAGGTTAAGATAGCCATGTGTGAGGTTGTTTTTTTTTATTTCCCTCTGAATCCTACTTTTCAGAGTAATTTATGATACCAAGTTATGCAGACTAAGATACTGCCAAAGTTAGATGATAATGAACTTCCTTTCCCCTACCTTCCTAAGGCAACACACACACACACACACACACACACTTCCACTCTAAGAACAAACACTAATTGAACTGGTTGCTGTTAGAGATTATTGGATTAGTGTGTTAGGAAGAAAAGTTTTGAGTGTGAATATAGAAAATGTTGAGATTTCTTTATCTCTTACCTTCATGCACATAGGGATACTAGATCACAACTATGACTATTCATTCTTTGGGAGATGATTACAAAAGCATGAAATGAAGACAATTCATAATTTAAAACGAGGAAGATTCCCCCAACTGTGAGCATCCCAACATGAAATTAGGGGAGATAACAATAAAATAATGCATTCCCACTTGCCCTCATATACCCTTAGATATTTGAATATATACAAATACCAAGTCACTGAGAAGCCAATTATTCTAGTCTCTTGGTTCATTGTTGTTTTTAGTTTCCTAGAGCCACAGAATGACGATTTTAGAATCTGTGCTCTGTATTGTGACCTGGCACCAGTATTCCAGTGTGGAACAGCAGTCCTGGCTAATTATTAATTAGGACTTGGGGGGTTAAAAACAACTGTCCTGTGGGCCTTAGAAGTCCACAAAATCCTTTGGGCTTATCCTGGAACAGGACTGGATAGAAAGGGATTCTTCTTGTAGCCTATTGGGAGCAGACCAAAGACCCATAATTCTCTCCTAATGTAGCCTCTGTTCATGGAAGCACCTTCTCTGCTTCAGGTTAGTCTCTGGTCCCCACCCTTCTGTGTTGGTGCAGTCTTCTTATACCTACCTGAATGCCCTTGCATTTCTCTGAACTCTCCTTTGGGTCTTTTACATGTGAATGAATTCTGTTTCTCGAGTGGAGCATTGTTTCTGGTCCCTTCTACCACATTACTAGCTGTCTGCGTCTTCTCCCATATCAAATGGTTCTGTTACTCCTCTGTGTGTACCCCTGGAACCCCTGAAATTGTGCTTTTTCACAAATAAGCTATTTATTTGGATATTTTTTGCTACTCTCAGGAGATTTTGGTAGTATTGATGTTCTGAGGCCTAGCTGAATTTACAGACTGAAGGAAAAAATGGTGTTGTGGAGAATAGTCTAAGTACTAGAGGGCAGGAGGATGGAGAGAGGATATATCAGGTAGATTCTCACCTTGCAAAGACAGGGTTTCTATCTCTAGATATCTTCTATCTCTATCTCATATGGTTCCTTGAACCCAAGTGGAAGTAATTTTTAGTGAAACTCCAGGAATAAGGTTTTTTTTTTTTTTACTTTTTTTCTTTTACGCTCTCTTTTTTTTAATAAATAAAAAAAAAAACAGGAGTAATTTCTAAACATAGCCAGATGTGCTAGTATGCAACAGGACCAGGTTTTATCCCCAGTACTAGTTTGTATACAATTATAGACTAGGTTGTTAAAATTTGGGTGATCTGACAACTATGCCCCTCCTCTTCCTCCAACTATAGATTTTAGAGCTCATAGGTGTGAGTTTCAGAATGCCTTAGGTAGGGAGTAGACGATTTGCCATGACCCCCAGTATTCCCTATTATTTGCACCCTACTCTTATCTCCCTATTTTTGTTCTGACTGTTCTCAGCCTGCAGTTGCCCATTCCTGCTCCTAATAAGCTTGCAACCTTTTCCCAAGTTTAGCCCTCCTTACCTCTTCTCAACTCAGTCAAAGCTTTATGAATGACTCTTCTCTGTAAGGAAGGTGTGTTGTTGAAGTTTGATTTGCCATTCCCAGGGTATATATAATGATTTAATTATCAATTCATTTGCACATTCTGTGAGCATAACAGTATGTTTGGATTATAATGCCCTCAGCGCAACAGGTGCTCAGACACAACAGTCTCTGGAATAAATAGCTTTGTGACATAGCTACAACATGCAAACAAAGCTTAGCACAGTTTTACTATGAGGGATTCATTAACCTTTGATTTTAAAATTGCCTATATTAATAAATGTTTATGGAGTATATAAGTTCCTGTGCCTCATCCCTGTCTACTGTACCATGGTAGCTAGGTATGAGACCCTAAAATCTGTATTGGAACAAGGCACCAATTTGAAGCTCCTTGGGATTTTCTTGGCCAATGATGGTGCCACAAATAATGTTAGTAGTGGGGAAAGAGTAGCTGGAAACTTAAATGACTGGCCCTGTGTGACTAGCCCACTGGCATGACAGGAGTCTATATAGAATTGGGTTGGCCTATCCATGTGACTGTGGTCCAAGAAGGAGAGAGGGACTAGAAGGAGGCTGTGCTCAGCTATTGTGGGGTTCTTAGAGAGGGAGACAGACTGCTACAAATTTATGGCAATTCCTATAGTAGAAACTATGCAGGGGAGGGAAAGGAATGACACAAGATTGGAGAGGGACAGGAACCACAATGCTGATTGTCATCACCAAAGACCCCTGTAAATGCAACAAAGAGGGCCTGTGGAGTCCCCATGGACTTTGAGGATTGGTCCAGAGTTTTCTCTTTCATTTATATGGTGGGGTCAAAGAAGGACATTCAGGATTAGTTTAACAGGATGATGCCATTCAAGAGAGGTTTATAATTTTATATGCATTTGAAATCTTTTGCTATACAAAGGACAAGCATGTAAATGCTATTTGGGATTTAGACCAGGTCTGTGAAATCAACGTTTTGCGAAATCCTGGAGTCCTGTGGACTAGTTAGAGGGCATGACAGAGCTCCAACTCTGGTGACCATTAGCAGAGCTATCCATATGTTTGTGAGTTTGTGCTCATGTATTTTGAACTGTCAGGATCTCCTGAGCTTTTTTTTTTTTTAACAAGCTTGTTAATTTCTATGAGGAGTTAGTTGAAAGGTAATTTCCCTAACAAATGTCCCAGGTGTACTTTCATCTCTTTGTTACAGGAGAAAATAAGGCTTCAAAGACTGATATGTTTTGTTAATAACTTTCAAGGCTGAAAAGAGGGTTCTGACTCATCACTTTCCAGGGAGCTGAGCCTGTCATGAGCTCTGTGTAACTATTTTGGGCAGAACAGTCACCTGCAGAGTCCAGAAATCCTCTTCCCTGTGCAGAAGTGTAGTTGGATACTTGGAGAGCTTGAGTCATGACCGAGGCTGTGAAAATGTAAGATCACAGGAGTAGAGATGATCAACTCATGGCTACTCTGAAGGGCCAAGAGAGGGTATGGGCAAAGGAAAAGTAAGCTTTTGGTGGTCAAGGGCAACTTTATTAAAGAATGTCAAAATTCTGGTCAAGCAGACAGTTTGATTTAAGAAATCCTCCAGGCCCGGAGAGATAGCACAGCGGCGTTTGCCCTGCAAGCAGCCGATCCAGGACCAAAGGTGGTTGGTTTGAATCCCGGTGTCCCTTATGGTCCCCTGTGCCTGTCAGGAGCTATTTCTGAGCATACAGCCAGGAGTAACCCCTGAACACCGCCGGGTGTGGCCCAAAAACCAAAAAAAAAAAAAAAAAAAAAAAAAAAGAAATCCTCCTAGGTTCCCACAGAATTTTCCTAAATCAGATTTTCTAAGAGTGGAACCCGGGGATTCGGGCTTATTAAAAATAAGTTCTTCTGGGGCCTGAGAGATAGCATGGAGGTAGGGCATTTGCCTTGTGTGCAGAAGGATAATCATTCGAATCCCGGCATCCCATATGGTTCCCCGAGCCTGCCAGGAGCGATTTCTGAGCATAGAGCCTGGAGTAACCTCTAAGCGCTACTGGGTGTGACCCCCTCCAAAAAAAAAAAAAAGTTTTTCTAATGATTATGAGCTACACAAGGTTGAGAGTCCATGACTTAACTCCTCTTCTGCTCCATTGCTGCCTTTCAACCCCTGCAGGAGAATGTGTTTCCATGACTATCACAAACTCATTTGTGGGGCGGGAGTGAGAAATAAGATCAGGGTGTGGAATTTGTATTCTGGTGAGTTGGACAATTCAGAGATATAGTGGAGATAGCAGCTGGGCCTATGGCTTAAGTAGATAAACTGCTGTTTTTTTTCCTTTATTCTTACAAAATCCAGTCAATAACCATGTAAGCATGTATTGCCACCTACGATGGCTTACAAAGAGGCATTGTAGCTAAATGGAAGAACTGGCTCCTTCCTATTATAGTGTGTAGAATAAATAGTGTGTAGAAGGTAGTGTCTACCATCTACCTTTTAGGATATATTATGTCCTTCACAAAAAAAACTTAGATTTGGATTAGAATTTGGAGGCATCTAGGGGCTGGAGCAATAGCACAGCGGGTAGGACATTTACTTTGCATGCAGTCAACTTGGGCTTGATCCTGGGTTCAATCCTGCCATTCTATATGGTCCCCTGAGCCTGCCAGTAGTGATTTCTGAGCACAGAGTCAGGAGTAATCCTTGAGCATTGCTGGGTGTTGCCCCAAAACTAAAAAAAAAAAAAAAAAAATTTGGAGGGACTTGATTGTTACATTCATCCCATCTTCAAGGCCATTTGTATACTGCAAAGTCACAAATAGTGCTATTATTTGAGAATCATCTCTCAAATAACATTTTCTCATTATAGGTGTTCAAACTTAGAGAGTTTCTGGAGTAAAATCTGGAATAAAAAAAATCTCCCTAAAAAGGGAGACTTTGCTATTAAAAATCTCAAAAGGAGGTTAAGTTGATGATGAATAAGAGGTGATGATGGTGTTGCATGTAGGACTTAGTAGGCCATTTAGTGGCCTGAGGTAAGTAGTTTTTGACTAGGGATGGAAAGTGAGGCAAGAAAACAGAAGAGTGAGCAGTGCAGAGAATCATGAGTTAGTCAGATCCTGAGGATGAATAGCAAGAATGGAAACCAGATCTAGGTTATTTTACCCCTAGTATCCTGTCATAAGCAGGTTCAGTGCAAACAATCATGTAAATATTTTTTACCATGTGGTTACCTATGTGTAAAAGAAAATTTGCCATAAAAGGGAAAAGATCTCTAGATAATTTTATCTAGATCTCTAGTATTAGAGAGATAGTATGGGGCATAAGTAAATTGCCTTGCCTATGACTAATCCCAATTTGATCCCAGCACCACATAGGATCCCCTGAGCATTCTCAGGAGAGATCTTTGAATAGTTCAGGAGCATGATGGATGTGGCTCAAAACTGGAACCCCTTTCCTCAACACAAGAAGAAAAATATCAACCCCCAACTCTAACCTAATTCTTGTTTTACCTAACACTGATCCTAATCAAAACCCTATGCCTAACCAAATTCTACCCCAACTATTAACCCTACCCCTAGCCCATACTTTATTCCAATCTCAACACCAATGATAATACAACTATAAATTTCACTACACCAGCTCTAACTTCACCCTTATCATTCCTTTGATCCTAATGATTACTAAACCTAACCCTAACCCCAATGTTAACTGCAATTTTCAATCCAATCCCAAGCCTAATCTTAAAACCAAATTGAACTTTAACTCTAAGCCTAATTTTAACCCAAACAGTAAACCTAATCTTATCAGTATTCTAACTCTAACCACAACCCAATGCCAAATCTATTCTAACCACAATTACACCCCTTAACCTAATGATAAACCTAATTTTTACCACAACTCCAACTCTGACCTTTATTAACCTATCCTTAACCCAAACTCTAACCTCAATATAATCCTAACCCCAAGTTAACCCTAACCAGAATCCTAATCCCAATCTCATCCTAGCATTATCCTAACCCCAAACCTAACTCCAACTGTGACCCTAAACTCAAGCACAATTCTAACCATAATATCAAACTCAACACTAACTATAATCCTAACCTTTTCATGATGGTTTTTTGAAGGTTTCTCTATACAGTGAAATTACCTTATAGTGAATTATATTTAGACAGTTATGGGAAACTGTTCATGGGGAAACTATTAACAGAGTGGGAGCTGAGATAGGGAGTATAGATTGGCCAAAGAAGCAATGAAATTGAGCACTAGGAGTTGTGGTTTAGAGTTAGAGGTAAGTTTAGTTTGATAGGTGCAGAGTAACACCCAGAGGTTGATGTTTACACTCACCCGAGTGTGTAAGCTATGCCTTATTCCAAGGTTGGATGACGTAGATGACTCAAATGAGGACTCCCTTTTTAGAAAAGTTTTAGATGAGTATTTGTGTTTGCTCTTCAGAAGCCACTGTTTTTTTGTTTTGTTTTGTTTTGTTTTTTTTTTTTTGTTTCTTTGGCATTCCTTTGCCCAGAACATTTGCTGTCATTTTGGACTATGAATGGGATACTTATCTTTATATTTCAAGTATGCAGTTTTGTTCTCTACAAACCATCATAAAATTTAGTGGTTTAAAACCACTAACATCATTTTTAGTTTACAAGCTTGTGTTGGTTAAGTCTAGTTGCTTAGGAATGTATTGTGGTCAGTTGCTGGCTGGCTTAGAGGCCTTGAATTGTAGTTTTGATTGGCTGTTGGCTGAGGTAATGACTGAATGATTGGGCTCTGAACCTCTCATTAACAAGAAAAATGGCCTGGGATTATTTTCTGGGTGGCCTGATGAAATACCAAGAATCAAAAGTGAAAGGTCTGTTAAGGCATAGGCTTAAAATTGGCACAATGTCTCTTCTGCTCAAAGAATAATAAATAGAATTTTAATGGGAGGAAATGCAAGAATGCATCACAACAGAGGCTGATACAAGGAGAAGAATAAGAGTCTCTTTTCACAATATCTGCACAATCATTCTTCCTTTGTGAATAGGCAGAAACTGCCATATTGGAATGAAAGTTACCCTTCAAAGTTTGACTAGAAAATGAACCCCTTGTTTCAATGGTGTGATCAGCAACCCACTGAGTGGCTATATAGCAATTAGAATCCCATTGTTTTTTTTTTATTTTAGGACAGAAAGTAATAATCTGGGTCTTATTAACTCCAACCTGCTTTGTATTCCTTCAAACAGAACATTTTGGTACTGCCTTACTTCCCAGAGAACGTGTACTGGAAAGTTTAACTCTAGTAAAGTGAACAATCCAAAAAAGTCAACAAGACTTCTGGGATTTATTCAACATAAAATGTCATCTTGTCCCCTCCCTGACTTACATAGATGACCAACTAGCCCTGAAATATCTAATTAGGCAGTAAACTCCCTAGGTGATGACCATGGTAATGAATAATGTGTCAAGAATCTTGTATTCCTCTCTCACCATCATTGTGTTGATGGAAATAGCCTTTAGGGTTTCTCTGCAGTTGAAAAAAGCTCTTGGTGATTTTAATGTACTCGGGGTTCCCTTCCAAAGGTGGACCAAATAGCTAATATGTTGCTCTCCTTTCGATGGCATGCAGCTACCATTAAAATTCCTCATGTGTCTTTTGTGAGATTTACAACTAATTACAGACTGTATAATTAAGTGCTTCATTTTCCAAATGTGAAAATGTACTCATGCATTCCTTCTTTTGAGCTTGCTTTTACTATTGGTGATTAGCAGCTCAGCAGCATGATTCACTCTTAAGTGGGAGGGGTGTGCTCTGATGACTACTCTTGCTTTTCAAATATCATAGACAGTTGAAAGTTCAGGGAAAATTTGATTTTTTTAAACCATGGATATGGATTAGATTAAAAACTCCATTATTCTTGCCTTTTGTAAGCTATTTAGTTCTCACTGGACTTTTGTTCTTTTTACTGACCTTAGTCAAGGTGGTAAGTGTATGGGGCACTAAGAAGACAACTTATTAACCAAAGTGCAGCTCTTTATAATCATGTGTCATTTGTACTCACAACCAACTTGTGATAAAGGTGTTTTTATTTTTGTTTTATATAGTTGGGGATCCTGGAATTCAATGACTTTATGTGATTTACCTAGATTGATAAACTCAAGGTGATGGAGATCTTTGACTAAGATCAGAATAATTCTAGAAATCCAAACCCCTCATTTCTAATATGAAGTGGTGGAGATCATATGTTTAAATTCCTTTTTATAGAACCCTTTTGAGTACTCAATTTCCTCCTTAGAAATACCTCATATCTAATATCATCAGCACTTTTATCATCACGAGGCATTAGAATGGAAACAGGGTTTAGATGCACAAAGGAAATGGCAGATATACTTGAAAGGGTAAAGTATATAAAATGATCTGAAGGTTAAATTTTGCAGTGATTATAATTTTTTATTTTTTGTTTTGTTTTGTTTGTGGGCTGTGCTCAGAGCTTACTTTTAGCTTTGTACTCAAGAATTATTCCTGGTGGTGCTTAGGGATCATACGGTATGCCAAGTATCAAACTTTGGTTGGCCTTCTGATCTATAAAACCATCCCCAATGATTATAATTTTCACTGTTTAAATATTTTATCTCCCTTGTTAAGTTGATTCCTAGGTATGTGCTATATCTTTAGGCACTATTTTTAAGGGGATAGTACTGGAATACCATGCTTTTTGTGTATTTATTGTGTAGCCTGATAGTTTACTGTATTGGTTCATATTATTTTTTGTAAACTTTTTCTGTGGGGTTCTTAAAGTTTTCAAAACATAGTATTGTGTCATTTGCAAACTGATAATTTGACATCTTCACTTCCAATGTGAATCCTTTTAATATCTTTTTATTGTCCGATTGTTGTAGTGAAGACTGCCAAAACTATGTTGAATAAGAGTAGTGACAGTAGAAATCTTTGCTTTGTGCTTAATCTTAAGGGAAGAGGCTTTCAATTTTTGCCATTGAGTAATATATTGGCTGTGTGTTTGTTGTAGATGGCCATTCTATCTTAAGATATGACCCAACTTGTTTATTCCAAGTTTTTGATGGTTTTAAAAAATATCATCAGTGGGTATAGGATCTTGTCAAAAGCCTTCTCTGCTTTTATGGATACGATTATATAGTTTTTGTCTTTATTTTAATATGATTTATTATATTAATTAGATTGTATATTGTATCATCCTGGTATCCATAGGATGATCCCCACTTGATTATGGTGAATAATTCTTTTGCTATATGGCTGAATTCAGTTCTCTAAGACTTTGTTGAGGATATTTGCACCAATGTTCATTGGGGTATTGGTCTATAATTTTCTTTTATAGTAGTGCTTCTTTTGGTTTTAGGTGTTATGTAGCTACTACACAGAGGTAGTAACAAAGATTCAAAGGCAACATAATAGGAGAACAGACTTATACAATTGAGTTGGTAGTGATATATTAAAAGGGTGGGTCATTGGAGTCCTTGGGAGGGATACTGCTGATGGGTGTAGTGTTGGAATTATGTGCATGAGAAAACCATTAATAACAGTATTAGGGGCCAGAGTAATAGCACAGAAGATAGGGTGTTTGCCAACCAGATAGGGTACTTGCCAACATACAGCCAATCTGGGTTCAATCCCTGCTCCCCCATATGGTCTCCTATCCCGCCAGAAGTGATTCCTGAGTTAAGCCGCTGGGTGTGACCCAAAACAAAAACAGAACAGTATTAGTATTTTAAACCTTAGAATCTTGATCAATGAAAAATAAAACCAAAAACCAAAGTTTGAACTTTGATTACTGTGTCAATTCTTGTTATATGATGATTTCTTGTAGTATCAAATAATTAACGATGGGGCTGGATGGCGATGGATGGCGATGGATTTCTCTCTGCCATCCCAGGCCACATGGCTCCGCAACCCCATCCAGCTGGCGGATCCCAGGCCCAGGTGAAAGGCGAAATCACTCACTCACAGGCAGGCATCAGGAACCATCAGCTTAATTCATGCCCTAACCACCACAGGTGTGTGGCCTATCTCATAACCTTTCAAGCATTCGGCCATTCTTAGCCCTGCATCTTATAATTCAGCCATCTTCCTTTGGCCTCCATCCTGGTCAAAGACCAAAAGAGGCAAAGAACCTAAAGCCAGCCAGCGCAGCAGGGCAGAGCGCTCATCAGGGCCGAAAGGGCCCAGATTCCCCAGCTCCAAGGTTTATCTACCTTTTCCAAGACCCCTCCCAGGAATGGGCCGGGTCTTGCAGGTAAGATCACACCTAATATTCAGTTCCCAAGACCCCTCCCAGAAATGGGTGGGCCTCAGGTAGCTACACTTAGATCCAGGGTCTCAAATAGGTACACTACAATTTCTCTTAAAGTTTTTTAAAAAGTAGGAGAGGCCTCTAGATATGCCACAGACACTGTGTGTATAATATGCCATAGATTGCATTCTGCAGACTTTTCTCTACTCACCCCCATAACATTTTGCACTCCAGGTGTGTGGTCTCTCCAACATCAGCCAAGTCTTTGACAAAAACTTAAAGTCCTATAATTCAAGTAAGTTCTGATATTTTCCACCTGAAGTGTCCAATCTCTCACGCCAAGCACTTAGTCCCACAAAACTACCCCTGACTTGCAATGTAAATCAGAAGTTCAAGATTTTTATCTGAATTTCTGAGTAATCAGAAGCTTCAATCTCTATTTTGTCAGAACAGCTCTCAGAAGTCATAGAAGCACTTGCTATTATTTATTTATTTATGTGGGGGCACATTGGGCAGTGCTTAGGAAACTATATGTGGTGATATAGATTAAATGGGGGTTGACCACGTGCAAGACACATATCTTATTCCTAATACTATCTATCTGGCATCAACACATGCTTTTAAAAATTAAGTTTAGTATACTGAGAGATATACTAAAATGCAAAGGAACAATTAAATGCAGAAACATCCAGATTAAAAAGGAAATCATAAAATTACCTTTAGTATCGGACAACATGATTTCTTCTCTTTTCTTTCTTTTTAGCCAACACGGTTTATATATTGAATCCTAAAAAATCCAAAATAATAAAAAATTATTAGAATCAATGCATTATAATTATAAATGAGCCACAAGTGAGAAGAAACTATATCAAAATTATGCAGTATGTAACTAGAAAATGATTATTAAAATAATTAATTTACAAAACATAAAAAATAAACTACTTGTGGGCAGGAGCGATAGCACAGCAGTAGGGCATTTGCCTTACAAGCGGTCAACCTGGAATAGACTTTGGTTCGATTCCTGGCATCCCATATGGTCCCCTGAGCCTTCGAGGGGCGACTTCTGAGCACAGAGCCAGGAGTAACCAACCAGTGAGTGCCACTGGCTGTGATCCCCCCCAAAAAAACTATTTAGGAATAAATATAAAAAATAAGTGCAAGACATGAGAACTACAAAATATTTTTGAACTAAATAAAAGAAAATCTGTTATCTACTTAAGATTGCAAGATTCAATATTGTTAACATGTCAATGTTTCCTAAATTGCTCTATAAAATTCCAGCAGTGAGAATCACAGTTTTTTTCTGAAGTAACTAACAAGTTAATCCTAAATTTATATGAAAACTCAAGGGACTCAGGATAATAAAGCAATCTTGAAATAAAAGAGGAAGTTGAAGGGTTTGTACTTTCCTATTTCAATACTTAAGTACAAAGCAACTGTAATCAATACCAGTGGTAATGACAGGATAGAACATAGGTTATGGAAATATATTGGTAATCCATAAATAAATACTCAAATTCATGGTTAATTAATTTCAGAACAGTTTGGTAGAGGGAAGAATATTCTTTTCAGCATAATGTGCTAGAACAAGTGGGCATTCCCACATGCTAAAGAATGAGTTCAACCCCAAACTCATACACATTGTCCAAAAATTAAATCAAAATAAAGTATGGTCTCACATTTAGTAAGAGCAAAACTTAGTAAACATTATCATAAAAACCACAGTGGTTTCTGTAATTCCTGTGACTATCCATTAGGTAAAATTTCTTAGCTCAGATATGAAGAACGCAACTAACAAAAGAAAAAATTAAACTGCATTAAAAAATGTTTCAAAGTAAATACCAAGAAAGTACAATGATTTGGAACTAGAAAGATAGTATAGGGTTAGGCAATTGCCTATTTTTAGCTGACCCTTGTACCACATATGGGCCCCATAGCACTGCCAGGGGTAATCTCTGAGAATAGGTCAGATATATGCTCTGAACAGCACCCATTGGGACCCCAAAACCAAAGCTAAACAAAAGTATGATAGAAAAGTATGATAGTACAAAGAATGAAAACAAATATTTGCAAATCTCATATATAACAAGGAAACTTCGTGAAAATCATTTAAAATGCTTTAGTAAAAAAAAAAGGCAGCTCAGATATACTTACATTCTCAGCCACTGCCAGGTCATCATTAGCGAGCTCCATAGATTTACACTAATCTCTGAAGAGATGCTAGCCCAGCAGATAAATTTCACAGATGCAACTGATCTCTCAACTGAAAACTCTATATCTGAGTGCACATATATGTCTGAATGTATTGCGTGCATATGTATGAGTTGTGCATATATGAGTGTGTCTGCGTGTATATGTGTTGTCGGAAGGGTGAAATCGTGCTCTGTGAGAGAATTCTTGAGACCAGGTGTCTGCTTGACCCCAAGCAAAAGAGAAAGCTCATCTTCTTAAACCATTAATCCTGGCACTTTGCTTACTTTCCCTATGACCAGTCTCACATCAAAGAAGCCAAGATCAGCAAAAGAACACTGAGGGGGCACCTGGATTTGAACCAGGGACCTCTTGATCTGCAGTCAAATGCTCTACCACTGAGCTATACCCCCAGGACACAACCAAGCTCCTAAAAACCAGGTGTTCTTTTACGAGCTATACCACGCCACAGAAACATTTTGTGACTGGAATTAAGCCTCAGTTATAATTCACTCCCATTTCCTTCTCATGCCACCTCCTGCCTCTCCCAGGACTGCAACCTGCATATCTTTTCAGTATCTATATACAGCTAAGTGTTCCTTCTTAGATTACTTCTCTGGCCTTGGAAATCTGCCACATTGAAAACCATCACTTATATGAATGAAAAAATTGGACTCTAAAATGACTGACTAAAGGGATCTACTTCAGATTACAAGTCCAGGGAAAGTGAACAGTGCAAAAGATAAGTTCCCCAGATAGCAGATTACTTTTCAGTCAAAGATAAGAGGGATTCTGCAGGGACTCAAGTCCATGGAAAGGCTTTGAGCTTAGGGGCTAAAGAAATCAGAGGACCAGGGAACCAAGTATAGTAGACAGAGACAAAAGAAGGAAGAGAAATCCCAGGGTTTATAAAGTAGGAAGGCGCCTGGAATGTATTGAGGATCCTTCAGTAAGTGCATTTCTCAACTTCTTTTGCTCTTGGTCTAACCATCTCATCATGGAAGTATGAAACACAAGGGGGCAGTGTGATGGCAAAGATGCTCATAGAAATCCAGCTTCTTACTGTCTTCCCCAGAAAGTAGGCAAAGGAAATACAGCAGTCCTATATTTGAGAACCCATTGAATTGATTATGGTGCTGGAATTCTTTCTGAATCCTTACCATTGGATGATTCAAGGATGATTTGAAAATATTCCAGATGGCTAGTGCTGATAAAAGGAAATGGATGATGGTACAGACTTGGATTCTCTATTTTGTGTATCAAGCCCATGTTCTTGGGCAAGTTGTGTGTTATTTATAAGAATTAGCTGAGTTTGGAAGATGTTACTCTCAGGTCCACAAAAATGCCCATGCTTCAAAAAATAAAGACAAAAAATAAATCATCATGAATCTTGCTTCAGTTCTCAATCTCATAACTTTAATGTGTTTCTGAGTTGTATCTTACCCCTAGCCTCCCAACTTACTAATTTACCATTTCAATTTTTCTCAGAATTCCTGTGTATGAGCTATGCCCTGGGAAAAATCTTACTCAGTTGTGTTCAACATTTCTATTCCTGTTTCTTGACTTTGGTGTCAGTGGCCCAGACCACTGAATATATGGGTTCTCTTCTTTACCCCCTGAATCAAGATGTTATTTAACCAAAGGAAAGCATGAAAGCTGTACTCAACTCTGCCAGTGTACTTATTTAAATACTGGTTGTACTTAGACCAGTAATATCCATATAGCAAATAATAGTTTCTGGTTCAGCTTCTGGCCAAGATTTGACAAGAGGTGTGATGTTATGGGGGATGTGTCCAAGGTTATGGCTACTTTCAGCTCTTCAGGAAATAGATTTATATTTAAGAGGTTCTTGATCCAAATAAGAATTGCTATGCTTGACTTTAAGGACTGTAATAGAAACTATTTGGATTAAACAAACTCATAAATAGCAAAGGCTAATAGCAGAGTCTAGGGTATATTAAACTCTCAGCAAATTCACATTATATAGTTCATTACTTTATTGTGCCTGGCTCTTAATGGAAACTCAATAAATGATAACCATTTACTAATACTACCAACTCCTGCTATTCTGGTATTTCTACAGTTTATATGAGAAAACTAAGACAGAAAACAATCTCTTAGGCTCTTAGTAACCCAGAAGACTCAAATGCAAAAATTGTCATTATAACTGCATTTGTCATTTTCAAAAAAGTATGAGAAAAACGAGGAGATTTTCACAATAGGATTAGACTAATTGATTTCTACCAAAAGCCAGGAAATGCAAAGCTGGCTTAAATAGCATAGCCTCTTTAAGAGAACCTGATATTAGAGCTTCTGTGGAACTAATACGTTACAATGTCGTAAGCAAAATTCAGTGCATCTAAATAGACATGGCTAGGAGGTTGACATACTTTTTAGATTGTTCATTTTAAAACAAGACAAACTAATTAGTCCTTACATTTTCTTTCTCATTATTGTGTTAGATTTGAGAGAGACTAATTTTGAGCTTGAAAGCTGTGCAAAAGAGTGAGACACTATTTTCAATGAACCCTAATTATTCTAGGGAGAGTGGCCAGGGGCAAAGAATAGATTGTGAAAATAACCCCACATTACTTAGTTCTTGCCACCACCCTTTCTCTGTGGTGCGGTACTGGTTTTCCCAAAAGGTTCTGGAAGTTTCTGGAATAGATCTCCCAGGAGTTGTCCTACGTTTTTGAATCTTTTAGCACTGACCATCCCTGCCATTCCTGGTAGAATTGTTCTTTTAGTGATGGTGCCATCCTCTGTCCAAAGGCCACAGATGCTAACCCAATGAATTCTTATCTCTATGGGAATTGTGGCTCTAAGTGTCCTTGGAGCGATTCACTAAGATTTCACATGGAAAAGGTTCATGGACTCAACTGTTAATTTTTCTGTTTTGACACAGAATTCAGGCCCTTGTTCAGAGATTGTTATAATGAAAATTTATATGTATCCTTGATTTTTATAATTGATTTTTAACATGTGCTCTAATGGGATGATTTTGCTTGTGGGTGGAAAGTTTCACTTATTTATTTAGTTTTTTTGTTTGTTTGTTTTTGGGTCACACCCAGCAGTGCTCAGGGGTTACTCCTGGCTCTATGCTCAGAAATCACCCCTGGTAGGCACAGGGGACCATATGGGATGCCGAGATTCGAACCACTGTCCTTCTGCATGAAAGGCGAATGTCTTACCTCCATGCTATCTCTAGGGTCCCTATTTATTTAGTTCTTTTAGGTTTTGGGCTACAACCTGTAGTGCTCAGGGGTTACTCATGGCTCTGCACTCAGGAATAACTCTTGGCAGACTTAGGAGACCATATGGGATGCTGGGAATTGAAATCATGCCAGCATCATGCAAGGAAAGCACCCTACCCTCTCTCCAGCTTCAATAGGTGGAAAGTTTGAAATCATACCCACCTTATCTTCAGTTAGAATGAGTTAGGAAACTCTATCAAGCTAAGAAGTTGCTGATTTTCCTGTAAAATTTAAATTAAATTTAAATTAATTAAATTCAATAATTAATTATGAAAATTTCATGAAATTTTTTTATACATGGGTATACATGGAATTTATTATGCTGAGTGAAATAAGTCAGAGGGAGAGCAATAGACACAGAATAGTCTCACTCTTTATTTTTGTTTATTTTGGTTATTTTTTGGGGCCACACCTGGTAATGCTCATGGGTTACTCCTGGCTATGTGCTCAAAAATCACTCCTGGCTTGGGGGACCATATGGGACACTGGTGATCAAACTGAGGTCAGTCCTGGATCAGCTGTGTGCAAGTCAAATGCCTTACCACCTGTGCTATCGCGCTGGCCCCTCATCTATGGGTTTTAAGAAAAATAAGAGATTTTTTATTGTATTTTTGTGTTCCTAAGATATATCCCTAGGAGTGGTATAGCTGGATCGTAGGGAGCTCAACTTCAGCTTTTGGAGAAATCTCCATATCGCTTTCCACAAAGGTTGGACCAGACGGCATTCCAATCAGCAGTGAATAAGAGTTCCTTTCTCTCCACATCCCCGCCAGCACTGCTCGTTCTCATTCTTCCTGATGTATGCCAGTCTCTGTGGCGTGAGATGGTACCTCATAGTTGTTTTGATTTGCATCTCCCTGATGATTAGTGATGTGGAGCATTTTTTCACGGGCCTTTTAGCCATTTGTATTTCTTTTTTGTCAAAGTGTCTGTTCATTTCTTCTCCCCATTTTTTGATGGGGTTAGATTTTTTTTTCTTGTAAAGTTCTGTCAGTGCCTTACATATTTTGGATATTAACCCCTTATCTGATGGGTATTGGGTGAATAGTTTCTCCCACTCAGTGGGTGGCTCTTGTATTCTGGGCACTATTTCCTTTGAGGTGCAGAAGCTTCTCAGCTTTTCAGCTTAATATAGTCCCATCTACTTATTTCGGCTTTCACTTGTTTGGAGAGTACTGTTTCCTTATTGCAGCATTGTTTACTATGGCCAGACTCTGGAAACAGCCTAGATGCCCCTCAATAGATGAATGGTTAAAGAAACTATGGAACATATACATTATATGCAGCCATCAGAAGAGATGAAGTCATGAAATTTTCCTATACATGGATGTATATGGAATGTATTATGCTGAGTGAAATAAGTCAGAGGGAGAGAGATAAACACACAATGGTCTCCCTCATTTATGGGTTTTGAGAAAAATGAAAAGCATTTGTGTAATGATTCTTAGAGATAAAATAGAGGAGGACTGGAGGGTCCAGCTCCTGACATGAAGCTCACCACAGGGATCATTTAGTGCAGTCACAGAAATAATTACACTGAGAATTATCATAACAAATGTGACTAAATGAGAGGAGTAGAAAGCCTGTCTAGAGTACAGGCTGGTGTGGGGTGGGAGGAAGGACACTTGGGATATTGGTCATGGGAATGTTGCACTGGTGAAGTATTATATATATATATATGTATATTTTTATTTTTAACATATATATATGTTTAACATATATATATGTAAAAAAGAAGAGAAAAGAAAAGATAAGGCCTCCCAATTCTTACCACAGGCTGTGTTCTTTACACTGATTGTATAGAAAGAGGAGGTACAGTAAATGCACCCCATATACACCTCCACCCAGGACCTTTGCTGGTCTGTATTGTGAATTGAGGGACAAAAAAAAAAAAAAAGACATTGTTCTAATGCCCAGAGACAATAGAGGTGAGGGCTGGAAGGACTGGCTCACACAAAGAGTGGTGAGTGCAGTTAGAGAAATAACTACACAACTACACTGACAGCTAGGGTGACAATGTCAATGAGTTAGAGAAGTAGAATCCCTGTCTCAAATACAGGTGTTGGGGGGAGATTGGGAATATTAGTGATGGGAATGTCGCACTGGTGAAGGGGGGTGTTCTTTTTGTGATTGAAACATGACTACAATCATATTTGTAGTCAAGGTGCTTAAATTAAGATAACAACAACAAAAAGAAATTGCTGATTTTAGGAAACTCCCTATAGCCATAATGATAAAATATCATCATGTACATGTACTTTCTTTCTTTCTTTTTTTTTTCGGGCCACACCCATTTGATGCTCAGGGGTTACTCCTGGCTACGCACTCAGAAATTGCCCCTAGCTTGGGGGACCATATGGGATGCCGGGATCGAACCGTGGTCCTTTCCTTGGCTAGAGCTTGCAAGGCAGACACATTACCTCTAGCGCCACCTCACCAGCCCCGTGCATGTACTTTCTAATGTCCTTGCTGTACTCAACTTCCTTAGATGTAATCCTGGTGTATTCCTTACCTTATGTCTTTGCTGTATTTGGTACCATGTTGTATGTGAGTTCCCACAGTCCCAATGCTTACCACTGAGTGTAAATCAGAAGGATGGCCTTGTGAAATTGCCCTATAAAATGACTTATGAGACTCTGCTGATGTTCCCAGACATCCTTGCTATTTGGACTCAGCCTACTAGCAAAGAAACCTGCCTTGGCTTGTCTCAGTGTGTTTGAAGTAAATATTCATTACAATTAGGGACCAATTGAAGAAAAAAACTATAGCAATCTTCTTCTGGGGCATTGCATCATGGAACCCCCTCCTCTGATCCCTCCTCCCTTTGCTCCTGATCTCTTTCTCTTGGGTCTTTGTGCACTTCGGTCTTGTCCATGCAGACAAATCCTAAGTGAACACAACTGGGGATCATTCTGATCTCCCTGTTTCCTAGCAATGAAGCCATGAGCAATTCATCTGACTCGCAAACAGATTTATTAGCACCGAAGATGAAAACCCTTATGAATACAGGGAGAGAATTCCTCTCTTCAGAAGATTTACATTTTCCTAATAGGAGAGCTCCCTTATATCCCCAATACCTCCCAGTGGTCCTCAAACTATGGCCCGCGGGCCACATATTGTATTTGTATCTGTTTTATTTCTTCATTGCAAAATAAGATATATGCAGTGTGCATAAGAATTCGTTCATAAATTTTGTTTTTACTATAGTCAGACCCTCCAATGGTCTGAGGGACAGTGAACTGGCCCCCTGTTTAAAAAGTTTGAGGACCCCTGAAGGCCCAGGCTGAGAATATATATTCTAGCATGTGTGTGTGTGTGTGTGTGTGTGTGTGTGTGTGTGTGTGTAAGACAATGTCAGTTTTTATTTTTCAGAAAATTTTATTGATGTATATGCTTTATGATAGTGTTAATGTTTATGGTTTGGGGATGCAAAGTTACTACACAAGCACCCACATCCCCAAACAACATACACAGAGTACCTAAAACCTTCTTACTGTCCCTGGGTCTTTTAGACAATTCTCCATGACTACCTTCTCCCCAGTCTGGCTTCGGCTTTGCTACTTCCTTTCTGTTGTCAGAGTCCAAGAATTCATTGACTATTTGCTCTTTTTCTTTCTTTCTTTCTTTCTTTCTTTCTTTCTTTCTTTCTTTCTTTCTTTCTTTCTTTCTTTCTTTCTTTCTTTCTTTCTTTCTTTCTTTCTTTCTTTCTTTCTTTCTTTCTTTCTTTCTTTCTTTCTTTCTTCTCTTTCTTTCTTCTTTCTTTCTTTCTTTCTTTCTTTTTCTTTCTTCTTTTTCTTTTCTTTCTTTCTTTCTTTCTTCTATCTTTCTTTCTTTCTTTCTTCTTTCTTTCTTTCTTTCTTTCTTTCTTTCTTTCTTTCTTTCTTTCTTTCTTTCTTTCTTTCTTTCTTTCTTTCTCTCTCTTCTCTCTCTCTCCTCTCTCTCTCTCTTTCTTTCTTTCTTTCTTTCTTTCTTTCTTTCTTTCTTTCTTTCTTTCTTTCTCTTTCTTTCTTTCTTTCTCTCTCTCTCTCTCTCTCTTTCTTTCTTTCTTTCTTTCTTTCTTTCTTTCTTTCTTTCTTTCTTTCTTTCTTTCTTTCTTTCTTCTTTTTCTTTCTTTCTTTCTTTCTTTCTTTCTCTCTCTCTCTCTCTCTCTTTCTTTCTTTCTTTCTTTTCTTTCTTTCTTTCTTTCTTTCTTAATTTCTTTCTTTCTCTTTCTTTCTTACTTCTTCCTTTCTTCTTTCTTTCTTTCTTTCTTTCTTTCTCTCTCTCTCTCTCTCTCTCTCTCTCTCTTTCTTTCTTTCTTTCTTTCTTTCTTTCTTTCTTTCTTTCTTTCTTTCTTTCGTTCTTTCTTTCTTTTTTTTCTTCCTTTCTTTCTCTTTCTTTCTTTATTTCCTTCTTTCTTTTTTTTCTTCCTTTCTTTCTTTCCTTCTTTCTTTCTTTTTCTTTCCTTCTTTCTTTTTTTTTCTTTCCTTCTTATCCAAGAAATGACACCAGGCATTTTGCTTGTCATTCAGAAGAAATATGCAGTTCTGCACAATGGTCAAGCTGGAATGAACATAGATCATTAATCATTCTTTCCAGTAAAAAATTACATTTAATAAAAAAAAAGAAGATAGTTTCACTTGCACAAATCCTTTCCTTGGAAATGACCCTTATAGACAGTAGCTTGTGAATAGGATGCCAATGACCTTGTTATAGTGTAATTCCTTTTTTTCTAGCCTGAAGGACTTTCTTCTAGCATATAGAATATGGGAGCACACATGACTTTGAATCCTATGTCTGCCATTTAATTAGTTATATGGCCCTGGGTAGAGGCTTAAAAATAAAGGGACTGTGGTGCACTTATGTGTAAAATCCAGGATGAAAATAACTTCTTTGTGGGCTGGCAGTGAGCACTAATGAGTGGAGAAAGTGTTTTATGGAGAATTTGGTCCCCAATAAAGAGCCTGAAGATCAAGCTTTTCTTTTGGGGTTCTTGGGTGTCTTTGAAAAACATGAAAAAATGACAGAGACCATTCTGGTTGATAGAAGAAATTTGTTCTTCTTGTGAAGTCAAGGAAGAGACCAAAAATGATATACTTCAATCTGCCCAAACTTGTAAAAATAAATTCTGGCTTGAAATCAATCTTCATTTTAAGAAACCCTTCTACTGGAGCAAGAATGAGTTAAGAAATTTCTAGAGGAAGAGGGGCAATTAACTTCTTCGGTTCCTTTCTTTTGGCTTCTTCTTGTGATTTCCAGGTGGAGCAGAGGAAATACATAGAACTCCAAGTTAAAATGCATTTTTGATAACTAACAAGTAATATGCCCATGAAAGCTTTTCATGATGATCCCCCAGGCATCCTAGATTGGATCAAAAATCCTAACTCCTTTCTCTCTCTTCCTGATATCTGGGCACCAGTTGATGTTCTGCTCTGGACATTTGAGCAGTCAACGTGGTTCCTGGATTAGCAATTACCCTGGATTAGTCACAATTATCCTGGATTAGACTTCAGATGTCAGGTCAAGGAAAAGTGAACTGGTTGAAGCCTGCACTTTGCTTGGTGTGTCACCATGTGACTGTGTTATTTAATACGAGAGGAGAGATTGGCTGAAGGGCTACTGCCAGCTTTATTTAAATCCTTAGTGTCCAATATGGCTCCCTAATCATCACCAGGAGTGATCCCCAAGCACAGAGCTATCAGTAAGCCTGAGAACAGCTGGGGATGCCCCCCAAACCAAAACAAACAAAATCCTTAGTGCTTAAATAGCTCACAGCACACCTGTTTTTGTGGATGCAATGCCTGGCAACCTTTGACAAGTTCTGCTGATTGTTATTCATATTTGTCCCCATATCACTTGGCTTTGCCAATCACTCGGAACCATCTGTTCTAGTTGTACTATGGGAGAAGCTTCGATAACATGCCCTTTAATCACCACTGGGCTTTGGGGAGGGCTGATGGCAATCAGTTCACAGTATTTATTTGGGAGGCTGAATTTACTTTTTGCTAATTGCAGCCCCATGAGTAAATCCCCCCACCTTTCATGAATAGAGACACAGATATGTAGAAGTTGCTTTTGTGTTTTAACAGTCACTCCAGGAAGCTCTTTTTTTTTTTCCTGAACAACTGGAACATGACTTGGGGGAGACTGTACCATGTTGGTGTTAGGAGTTAGTACTCATCTTTACAACAGGAACATGGAAGTCTGGGGCTTCCTTGGGACCTGTGAGTGACCTTCTGCCTCCCTGCTCTTGTTCTCTCCTGTCTTAGTGCAGAAGCTGGGATGATTTATGGGAAACTCCTTGACTGAAGGCTGGCAAGTCAATCACAGGCAGTTATATGTGTACAAAGTCTTCACATATTTGTGCCTTTTGTGACTTCAGAGCTATCTCCCTGATCCTCATTTCTTAGATGAATAAGAGTGCTAGAACTTTCTTACTATTATTCGGGGTCTAGGGTTAGAAGCCAGTTCACATGACAATTAAATAGGCCATTATCTCTCTTTTTTTGGGGGGGGTGTCTTTTGACCCTTCTAGAATAGGAGAGCTTATTTCTTTAACAGTTGGGTATCACTTTCCTTACCAGCTGCCAAACCACCAATCATATACTATCGACAATGTTGTGTATGTAAACATTTTATGGGATTATTATGTTACTGACCCTACCCTGATCAGTGATTGTGCCCTACCCTAGGCTGTGACCTGGCATTCTGCCCCCACCCTAGGGTGGTACCTGATTCTGCTTCCACCATTGGGTGGTATCTGATCCCACCATTGGGTGGTACCTGATTCTGGGGGATAAAAACAAGGGTCTGTGGAAGGCGAGGGGCTTTTGGCTGGAACTGATGCTGAGGCTTTGGACTTCAGTCTTGTCCACCGAATAAAGCTAATATTTCCACAAGCCTGACTGTTTGCGAGCTGTTGACCCACCGCTTCACCTCAGAACCGCCTGCTGAACAGAGTGGCAGATGTGTGCTCCGAGCTGGAGGGGAAAGACCTCATCCTCTATCCCTCCATCAGTTAACCTCTTCAGGGGCTGACTTGCAACAGACAAGTCACAAGATAGATTCTCTCTTTAATAGTCTACATAGTTACTATTTTCCAAAAAAATTTTTATTTTTTTCCTACTAGGTCTGCATTGGCCAACATGGGACAGTAGGCCTCGTGTCTATTTAACACCTGGAAGGTTCTGTTTCAAATTCTTCTCTCTTGGACTACACTTGGATCCTCCCTTTCTTGTCAAATTTAATACACATGAGCCCATTGTATTGGGTCACAACCCTTTGCTATATTCTCACTTCATCTGGTTTTCTGGAACCAGCCTAACCTAATTTGTCAAAATAATTTGCCAGCACTAACATATTCTACTTCTCAAATCACTGCCTCTTGTTTCACTTAGACTCTCCTTCATCAATTTGTTTATATGGAAAATGTCTAAATAAAGAAATTTTTAAATGTTTAATTTTCTTCTTAA
Organism: Suncus etruscus; assembly: GCF_024139225.1. Taxonomy (NCBI): domain Eukaryota; kingdom Metazoa; phylum Chordata; class Mammalia; order Eulipotyphla; family Soricidae; genus Suncus; species Suncus etruscus. Next base: position 27,134,127 of record NC_064867.1, on the reverse strand, counting down.
ATTTTGGGCAGTATAGTTTACAAACTGTTAATAGAATTACATACATGAATTATTTCAGCACCATACCCTCCACCCATGTGTTCACTTTCCTCCACCATTGTTCCAAGGCCCCCCAACTACCTTCGCCATCCCCACCTCATGGTCAGTTTCCTATTAAAGACAAGTTCTCTGTGAGGGTGAGACCTGGAGCTCTTTGCTTCTGCATTATCAGGACCTTCTCTGTGTCCAAAATTGCAAGGAGCTGAATAAAGGTCTTGAAAGGGAAAATCTGTGTAATTGTTTCATTTGATACATGACTTGTTTTTCCTCTCTTTGTAGGAGGTGCTATTTGGTCTCTCCTAATGCTGACCAACTGGGCATCAATTCATAGAAGCACATCATCATTTCCATAAAATTATCAGTGTGAAACTACCGTTTTTTTTTTTTAAATGAACAAATTTACTGATATTTATTACACATTCTACTCTAGTATTTAGTGTATAGCTTGCATATTTAGTGTCCTAGCATATACTTTTAATAAAATTTGTCATAAAATTATGATGGGGGGCCGGAGTGGTGGCGCATGTTAGGGTGTTTACCTTGCATGCTACTGAGTTGGGACAAACTGCATCCAATATGGCCCCCAAGCCAGGGCTATTTTTGAGCTCATAGCCAGGAGTAGCCCCTGAGTATCATTGAGTGTAGCTCCAAAGCCAAATCAAACCAAATCAAACAAAAAGATTATGATGGGGACAAGAGAGATAGTAAAGGCACTTACCTTGCTTGCAGTCCACCCCAATTCAACCTTCAGTACCACATATGGTTTCCTGAACACTGGAAGTAAACCTGAGCACTGAACCAGAGTAAATAAACCCTAAGCACTGTGGGTTTGGCCACCAAACCAAACCAAATTAAATCAAATCAAATATGACACAACAACAAAAAATTATTTCTTTATCATTAATTTGTTTATTTTTGAGTTTTTGGGCCATATCCAGTGGTGCTCAGGGGTTACTCCTTACTCTGTGCTCAGAATAGCTTCTGGCAGGCTTGGGAGACCATATGGGATGCTCAGGATCAAACTGGTGTTGGCTGCATGGAAGTCAAACATCGTATCCACCATGCTTTTGCTCTGCCCACATTTTTGTGTTTTAGAAAAACTACCACGGGTCATTACTTTCATTTAGGGTTATCAAAAAATCTACTCATACTCTTAAGAAAGGGAGAAATTTTCAAACAGCTACCTGCTAAGAACTAGACTTGGGTTATTTAAATATCCAATAACAAGTATCACAAGGTTAGCCTATGAGACAGGGACTCTCAATTTCTTTCTCTCAGTCCTTGCAAGAATAGCAGTTTAATCCCTAGCAACATGTCTAATGCTCAAAAAAACTCAGGTAATGAGTTCATTATGGTGTCTCAGCATTTCGAGGTGAGCCAATTTTTTTTTTCTGGCTCCCTGGAAGTTGAGGTGGGGCACGAAGTACGAATGAGCTAATACATTTCTCTGACCCAGCTGCATCCACTCCTCTGCTTCCTGCCTTGTAACTTTGAGATTTTAATACTAAAGATTAAGATGATTCAAAAGATTGTCCTTAGGGTAGCAAGGATTGGGCAGTAATTCCTGGATTCATGAAGACATATTTGATTCCTTTTTGGGAGATGGAACCACACCCAGTGAGACTCAGGACTTATTCCTGCTCTTACTCCTGATTCTGTGCCTAGAGATTACTCCTGGGGCTCAGGAGACCATAAAGGGACCTGGGGGTTGAGTTTGGGTCAGTCCCATGCAAGCCAAATGCCTTCCCACTGTACTATCTTTCTGACTCTTTGATGACTCATTTGAGTATCCAAGATATCTGTAGATTTGTTAAGTAAATAGCAACTGTATATATACATACATATGTGTATATATCAATATAAATATATTTATAATATACTAATATATTATAATTAATTTTTGATTAATAATATTATATTATTATATATTATAAATATATAAAATATAAATATATATAAAATATATATTTTGGGTCTTTCCAAGTAATGCTCAGGGGATATGGGGCTACTCCTGGTAAACTTGGCTGGCCAAGCTGGATGGTTCAATACTTAAGTCTGGCAATGCAGTATTGCTTGGATTTAGTGGTGTGGGGGCTGTCAGAGACACTAAATTACTCAGGGGTCTCTAGGACTAGCACACACTTGTGTGCTATAGGTTAAGTTGGGATCCTTGCAATGCAGGGTATGCTCCTTTCCCATTCCTAAGATATCTCCTTAAGCTCAAAATAACTATTGTCAGAGTTAACTGCGTGTTAATCTTTTGGTTACTTGCAGCCATATGCAGACTCATGTGCTATAAGAGCATCCTATTTCCAAGTTGGCAGCAGTGACACTAGCTCAGGACAGGGACCTGCCTATGCCCACATTTTTCAGAAACTCTTTTAAAAATATATCATTTCCTTCCTCTAGCTCCAGTTACCCACCTTTTCATAAATGTGGCTTGCACTAATTTGCATTTCCTTTGGTCTTTTCTCTGTCACTGATGACCTTTTCAGCATTTTGTCTAAATATTTCCAGGCAACAGCAGGTAGCAGGTAACCTACCTCTTTTTCAGAAATCACCATGAATGCTCTGCTTCAATTATATAAGTATCTATTTGGTCTAGGAGGCCATGCTACCCATGATAAAGTAATAAAAGCCTGTATGCAATCAGTTTTCTAAAAGAAAAAAGCAAATGCATGTTACAAAATAATGATAATAATCTAGGTCTGACAGTGGTTAGAGTGAAGCATACTCTGACCAAAACTAGAAAATGTGTTTAATGGAATAAATGATATATTGCTTTGCTTTATTCCTGAAGTCTACTTTATAGGACTACTTTATTATATTTTTGGTTTGGGGGTCATATTTGGCTGGGGTCAGGGTTTACTCCTTTTTCTGTACTCAGGGGTCACTCCTGGTAGGCCTTGGGGGCATATGTAGTGGTAGGGATCAAACCCCATTGCGATCACCTTACCTAGTGTGTAGTTTCTCTTCAGTTCCCATACTTAAAATGGCTGCAGGATAATAAGTTACATGGCCATATTCTAAGAATATCATGTGGCTGCAGTGTCAGAATTATTTACCCCTTGTTCTAAACCTTTGAGAACAGAAATGCCCATGCATGTCTCATGTTTGTTATTCTTGCCTCCTGGAACCCTCCTTAGTCCCACATCACTAGGTTTAGTATTCCCCAGGGTCAGTCTCATGTTCCTGTAGGAGTTTTTGCCAGCGCAGTCTGAGTTGGAGCCATTATACCCATCACCCCTTTAAAAATTCCATCATCAAAATGGCAATACTCCCCAAGGCATTGTACAGATTTAATGCAATCCCTCTAAAGATACCCGTGACATTCTTCAAAGAAGTGGATCAGGCACTTTTGAAATTCATTTGGAACAATAAACACCCTCGAATAGCTAAAGCAATCATTGGGAAAAAGAATATGGGAGGAATAACTTTCCCCGACTTTAAACTGTACTAAAAAGCAATAGTTATCAAAACAGCATGGTATTGGAATAAAGACAGGCCCTCAGATCAGTGGAATAGGCTTGAATACTCAGAGAATGTTCCCCAGACATACAATCACCTAATTTTTGATAAAGGAGCAGGAAATCCTAAATGGAGCAAAGAAAGCCTCTTCAACAAGTAGTGTTGGCACAACTGGCTAGCCACTTGCAAAAAATTGAACTTAGACCCCCAGCTAACATCATGTACAAAGGTAAAATCCAAATGGATTAAAGATCTCAACATCAGACCCGAAACCATAAGATATATAGAACAACATGTAGGTAAAACACTCCAGGACATTGAGACTACAGGCATATTCAAGGAGGAAACTGCACTCTCCAAGCAAGTGAAAGCAGAGATTAACAGATGGGAATATATTAAGCTGAGAAGCTTCTGCACCTCAAAGGAAATAGCGCCCAGGATACTAGAGCCACCCACTGAGTGGGAGAAACTATTTACCCAATACCCATCAGACAAGGGGCTAATCTCCAAAATATACAAGGCACTGACAGAACTTTACAAGAAAAAAACTTCTAATCCCATCAAAATGGGGAGAAGAAATGGACAGACACTTTGACAAAGAAGAAATACAAATGGCCAAAAGACACATGAAAAAATGCTCCACATCACTAATCATCAGGGAGATGCAAATCTAAACAACTATGAGGTACCACCTCACACCACAGAAATTGGCGCAGATCACAAAGAATGAGAACAAACAGTGTTGGCGGGGATGTGGAGAGAAAGGAACTCTTATCCACTGCTGGTGGGAATGCCACCTAGTTCAACCTTTATAGAAAGCGATATGGAGATTCCTCCAAAAACTGGAAATCGAGCTCCCATACAACCCAGCTATACCACCTCCAAGAATATACCCCAGAAACACAAAAATACAATACAGAATCCCTTCCTTACACCTATATTCATCGCAGCACTATTTACAATAGCAAGACTCTGGAAACAACCAAGATGCCCTCCAACAGACGAATGGCTAAAGAAACTGTGGTACATATACACAATGGAATATTATGCAGCTGTCAGGAGAGATGAAGTCATGAAATTTTCCCATACATAGATGTACATGGAATCTATTATCTTGAGTGAAATAAGTCAGAGAGAGAGAGAAAGACGCAGAATGGTCTCACACATCTATGGGTTTTAAGAAAAATGAAAGACATTCTTACAATAATAATTTTCAGACACAAAAGAAAAAAGGGCTGGAAGTTACAGCTCATCTCATGAAGCTCACCACAAAGAGTGATGAGCTTAATTAGAGAAATAACTACATTCTGAACTGTCCTAATAATGAGAATGTATGAGGGAAATGGAAAGCCTGTCTAGAGTACAGGTGGGGGTTGGGTGGGGAGGAGGGAGATTTGGGACATTGGTGATGGGAATGTTGCACTGGTGATGGGTGGTGTTCTTTACATGACTGAAACCCAAACACAATCATGTATGTAATCAAGGTGTTTAAATAAAATAAAATATATTAAAAATTGCATTAGTAAGAAAAAAATTGCATTAAACATTCGCATACCCCGAGCAGTTCCGTTTGGGGTATGCAAATGTTTAATGCGATTTTTTGCAATTTTTTTTTCAAAAAAAATTTTCAGGGCTTTGTCCAGTCTACTGTTGTATGTCCTGGGCTGAGTGCGAGGCCAGATATTACAGGATATTACAGGAATATCACAGATGAATTGTTCAGTTGTTTGGGGGACATTTTGGCTTGCTAAGAGTTCCTTGAGAATAAGGATCATGTCAACTCCTCTCTACCTTACCCCTTGTATGGAACTGTCACTTCATCCACACATGTTGAATGATTATGGGCCCAGCCACATCCTGAGCTTTGTTCAAGACTCAAGACTCATTGTAGTGCAGCCATGACAGCTATCTCAGTCATGAAGATGTGGGGTATCTTTCTGTCTGAGTTTCTGTCTCTGGATTCTGTTTCTTCAATCAGCTTAATGCTGGGGACTGTCATGAACTTGTCAGGACCCCAGTGTATCCATCTGGCCTTGTGAACAGAGACAATGGGACCCCACATTTTGAGTCAGGTTTCTAATGCTCTTTACCTTGGTTTATGCTTTACTTTGATGCCCATGCTGGTATCTCCTAGCGGAGGATCATTTTTCCCATCCTGGCTTATACCATTTTGGGATTTCCTATTCTACCAATCTGATTAGACTGCCTTCCCATGCTACGATGACCCTAATTTAGTTGTCTGCACAATGATAAAGTACATTTACTAGATGTGTGTGTGTGTGCCTGTGTGTGTGTGTGGTGGTGGTGGTGGTGGTGAGAGTGTTCAGTGTGTGTGGGGTTAGATTCAGAGGTTGTGGTTACTGCCCTCCAGATCCATAGTTGTGACATTATGCCAGAAGGTGGCAGGAGTGTGTTTTGAGCCATAGATGCCTGTTTCTAGTTCAGACTGAGTATATAAGAGAAGCTAGATTCTGGGCTGCCTGAGTATCTGGGACTAATCCAGACCCCTTACCCTTATTGCGAGAATAGTAGAAAGGAAAGAACTTTTCTTAGGGAATGACCTACATTTCCAGTTGCCAAGCATGGTGGGTATAGCTGCAGGGACATCTTTTACTTGTTGCATCTTGGTCTTTCTTTCTTTCTTCTTCTTTTTTTTTCTTTCTTTCTTTCTTTTCTTCTCTTTCTTTTTCTTTCTTATCTTTCTTTCTTTCCTTCTTTCTTTCTTTCTTTCTTCTTTTTTCTTTTCTTTCTTTTCCTTTTCTTTCTTCTTTCTTTTCTTTTCTTTCTTTCTTTCTTTCTTTCTTTCTTTCTTTCTTTCTTTTCTTTCTTTCTTTCTTCTCCTTTCCTTCCTTCCTTCTTTCCTTCCTTCCTTCCTTCCTTCCTTCCTCCTTCCTTTTCTTCCTTCCTTCCTTCCTTCCCTTCCTTCCTCCCTTCCTTTTCTTCCTTCCCTCCCTCCCTTCCTCCCTTCCCTCCCTCCCTCCTTTCCTCCCTTCCCTCCCTCCCTTCCTCCCTTCCCTCCCTCCCTCCCTTCCTCCCTTCCCTCCCTTCCCTCCCTCCCTCCCTTCCCTTCCCTCCCTTCCTTCCTTCCCTTCCCTCCCTTCCCTCCTTTCCTCCCTCCCTTCCCTCCCTTCCTCCCTTCCTTCCCTCCCTTTCCCCCTTCCCTCCCTTCCTTCCCTCCCTTTCCCCCTTCCCTCCCTCCCTCCCTTCCACCCTTCCCTCCCTCCCTCCCTCCCTCCCTCTTTTCCACCCTTCCCTCCCTCCCTTCCTCCCTTCCCTCCCTCCCTCCTTTCCTCCCTTCCCTCCCTCCCTTCCTCCCTTCCCTCCCTCCCTTACTCCCTTCCCTCCCTTCCCTCCCTCCCTCCCTTCTTCCCTTCCCTCCCTCCCTCCCTCCCTTCCCTCCCTCCTTCCCTTCCCTTCCCTCCCTTCCCTTCCCTCCATTCCCTCCATTCCCTTCCCTCCCTTTCCTCCCTCCCCTTCCCTTCCCTCTCCTTCCCTCCCTCCCCTTCCCTTCCTTCTCTTTCCTCCCTTCCCTCCCTTCTCTTCCCTTCCTTCCCTTCCCTCCCTTCCCTTCCCCTCCCCTTCCATCCCCTCCTCTTCCCTTCCATCCTCTCCCCATCCCTTCCATCCCCTCCCCATCCCTTTCATCCACTCCCCTTCCCTTCCCTTCCTCCCTTTCTCCCCCTCCCTTCCTCCCCCTCCCTTCCTTTCCTTCCTTTCCCTCCCCTCCCTTCCTTTCCCTCCCCTCCCTTCCTTTCCCTCCCCTCCCTTCCTTTCCCTCCCCTCCCTTCCTTTCCCTCCCCTCCCTTCCTTTCCCTCCCCTCCCTTCCTTTCCCTCCCCTCCCTTCCTTTCCCTCCCCTCCCTTCCTTTCCCTTCCCTCCCTTCCTTTCCCTTCCCTCCCTTCCTTTCCCTTCCCTCCCTTCCTTTCCCTTCCCTCCCTTCCTTTCCCTTCCCTCCCTTCGTTTCCCTTCCCTCCCTTCCCTCCCTTCCTTTCCCTTCCCTCCCTTTTCCCTCCCCTCCCTTCCTTTCCCTCCCCTCCCTTCCTTTCCCTCCCCTCCCTTCCTTTCCCTTCCCTCCCTTCCTTTCCCTTCCCTCCCTTCCTTTCCCTTCCCTCCCTTCCTTTCCCTTCCCTCCCTTCCCTCCCTTCCTTTCCCTTCCCTCCCTTCCTTTCCCTTCCCTCCCTTCCTTTCCCTTCCCTCCCTTCCCTCCCTTCCTTTCCCTTCCCTCCCTTCCTTTCCCTTCCCTCCCTTCCTTTCCCTTCCCTCCCTTCCTTTCCCTCCCTCCCTTCCTTTCCCTTCCCTCCCTTCCCTTCCCTCCCTTCCTTTCCCTTCCCTCCCTTCCTTTCCCTTCCCTTCCTTCCTTTCCCTTCCCTTCCCTCCCTTTTCCCTTCCTTTCCCTTCCCTTCCCTTCCTTTCCCTTCCCTTCCCTTCCTTTCCCTTCCCTTCCTTTCCCTTCCCTTCCTTTCCCTTCCCTTCCTTTCCCTTCCCTTCCTTTCCCTTCCCTTCCTGTCCCTTCCTTTCCTTTCCCTTCCTTCCTTTCCCTTCCCTTCCTTTCCCTTCCCTTCCTTTCCCTTCCCTTCCTTTTCCTTCCCTTCCTTTCCCTTCCCTTCCTTTCCCTTCCCTTCCTTTCCCTTCCCTTCCTTTCCTTTCCCTTCCTTTCCTTTTCCCTTCCTTTCCTTTTCCCTTCCTTTCCTTTTCCCTTCCTTTCCCTTTCCCTTCCTTTCCTTTTCCTTCCCTTTCCTTTCCCTTTCCTTTCCTTTCCTTCCCTTTCCTTTCCTTTCCTTCCCTTTCCTTTCCTTCCCTTTCCTTTCCTTCCCTTCCCTTCCCTTCCCTTCCCTTTCCTTCCCTTCCCTTCCCTTCCCTTCCCTTCCCTTCCCTTCCCTTCCTTCCCTTCCCTTCCTTCCCTTCCCTTCCTTCCCTTCCCTTCCTTCCCTTCCCTTCCTTCCCTTCCCTTCCTTCCCTTCCCTTCCTTCCCTTCCTTTCCTTCCCTTCCTTCCCTTCCCTTCCTTCCCTTCCCTTCCCTTCCTTCCCTTCCCTTCCTTCCCTTCCCTTCCTTCCCTTCCCTTTCCTTCCTTCCCTTTCCTTCCTTTCTTTTCCTTTCCTTCCTTCCCTTTCCTTCCTTTCCTTTTCTTCCTTCCTTCCTTCCTTCCTTCCTTCCTTCCTTCCTTCCTTCCTTCCTTTTCTTCCTTCCTTTTCTTCCTTTCTTTTCCTCTCCCCTCCCTCCGTCCGTCCCTTTCTTTCTCCCTTTCTTTTCTCTTCCTCCCTTTTATTTTCCTTTTATTTCAAATGTTCTCTTTTTTATTAAGCTATCATGCTTTATGAATGGAAAATAAATGGTTAACTACAGATATGCATTTTCTTTTAAAGCCCACTAGTTGAATCTTAGATAGCTAGGTGGGACTTATAGGGCCGTGAGCAACTCTCAATGAGATCAAGTAGGAAGAATGTAGTTCTCTAGCCATTGGATCTAGTGCATTTGGGAAGGAGAATATATCACTTATCCCTGAAAGTTAGACTTCATCACCAATCCAGTTGGTTCCAGGGAAGAGGGTACATGCTAATGCAGAGCATGAATCCCTATGTCCTGATCACACAGCTGACTTATTCATAGCCACTGCCTTGGTGACTATTTCTACTTAGGAGAGAAGAACCTTCTTTGGTTCTTCTTTGTCTTCTTTGGTTCTTCTAAATGGATGTATTCTAGATGATTCCCCCAGCTAGTGGTGGCCATATTGGTATAGGAGACAAAAAGTTGCTACTTGCTCCTTGGGAGAACTGTCCACTGTGATGTGAATATTCCATCACAGTGGATATTTCAGAAGTTCTGGAATATTCTAGGAGTTCTGAAAGCTCTGCATTACAAAAGTTCTGGAAGAGATTTGAATAACTTGGTGGGACAATTCACATCACAAATGCAGGGGGAGAAAGAAAACAAGGTTCAAAAATTACTTCTGTATTTCCATGTACTGACCTCACTTTTGGAAACACCTATTTTTTGGATACTCTTCTCTTCTAGTATTGTGAAATTTGACTATGGAAATTTCTAGAATTCTTGGACTTTTGGATGTCATGCAAACTGGTATGTATTTCCCTTTATTTGGATTTCTTTGATTTTCTTCTTCTGTCTGATTGCTATTGCTAGGATTTCTAATACTATATTGAATAAGAATGGAGGCAGTGGACATCCTTGCTTAGTGCCTGACCTTAGTGGAAAAGCTTTCATTTTTTTCTCCATTCATAATAATGGGCTTTTTTTTTTTTTATAGCTAGCTGTTACTATCTTGAGGATGGTTTCTTCAACACCTATTGTGTTGAGGGTTTTCATCATGAATGGGTGTTAGATTTTGTCAAATGCTTTCTCTGCATTAATTGAAGCGATCATGTGAATTTTATCTTTTTTTATTTTGTGGTGTATGATGTTGATTTGTGTATATTGAACCATCCTTACTATCTCTGGGATGAACTCACTTGGTCATGATGTAAAATCTTTTTGATGTGTTGTTGGATTCAGTTTGCTAAGATTTTTTAAATTAAATATATTTTTTCAATGTTTAACAGTGAGGTTGGTCTGTAGTTTTCTTTCTTGGTAGTATCTCTGTCAACTTTGGGAATGAACATGATGTTAATTTCATAGAACATATTGGAAAGGATTACCATCTTGTAGTTATTTTGAAAGAGTAAGGATCAATGGTAGTAACTCTTCTCTGAATGTTTGATAAAACTCACTTGTAAGCTCATCTGTTCCTGGACTTTTATTCTTGGGGAATTTCTTAATTACTGTTTCAATTTCTTTACTCATGATTGGCCAGTTTAGGCTTTCTCCTTCCTCATTAAGTATTGGGAGATTATATTTTTCCAGAAATCTGTCCATTTCTTTAATAAAGTACAGTTGTTCATAATAAGCTCTCATGATGTTTTAGATTTCTTGGAGTTCTGTTGTAATCTCTCCCCTTTCATCTCTTACCTGATTTATTTGAGCATGTTCCCCTTTTTCCCTTGTGAGTCTTGCCAATTATTTATCTATCTTGTTTATTGTTTCAAAAAAACAGCTCCTTGTTTTATCAATTTTTGTATTGCTTTTCTTGTTTTTATATTGTTGATCCTATTCTGGTTTTTACTATTTCTTTTCTTTTTGCTTGTGTTTTGATTCCTTTGCTGTTGGTTTTCCAGATATTTCAGGAGTTCCTTTAGTTTGTTAATTTTGTCTTTTACTTCTTTCCTTATGTAGGCTTACATTGCTATGATTTTCATCTAATTATTGCTTTTGCTGTCCCATAAAATTTGGCAAATTATTTCTTCATTGTTATTCGTCTCAAGGAATTTTTTAAGTTATTCCTTAATTTCCTTTTTGATCCAGCTGTTGTTGAGCAGCATGTTATTTAGTCTCCTAGTGTTAGATTTTCTCCACATCTTCTTTTTATAATCAAGCTTGATCTCTGTGGCATTGTGATCTGATAGGGTGCTTGGTATAATTCTTATATTTGTGAATTTATGTAAGTTAGACTTGTGTCCTAAAATGTGGTTTATCCTAAAGAAGGTTTCATGTGCACTTTAGAAGAATGTGTATGTAACTATTTGAGGATAAAGGCCCTTTTCAGATCTTTTAGTCTCAGCTCGCCTAGTTTCTCATTCAGGACTCTTATATCTTTGCTAGTGTTCTGCCTAATTTTGTCTGGTAAAGATAGTGGCATGTTGAAATCTCCCACTACTGGAATATGATTTTTAAAGCAAGTTCCAGATAGTCTTTGATTTCAAACCAGGAAGTAGTTGCCTTTGGGAGACTGTCTTGGATTATTTTGGACATAAATCTTGGTGTTTCTGGCTTCGATTTTTCCTCCCTTCCTTTTCCTTGGTGGTAGTGATGACTAGTGGCTGCCCCCACACTTCGTTGTGGAACTGGCATACTCACCAGTATGCTAGCAAGGCCTGCGAACTTTAGTTAAGTGCTCATACATGTGCTCATTGGACCACAGCGAAGACTCAGCTTTTCCTTTCTGGAACTTGAGAAGTGCTGCCACATTACTATGCTGCTCACACACTCTTGGCTGTGCACTGGGTTCACCCCTTCTGTTGTGGCTCAAGGGGTCTTCAAGAGTAGAATCTTGGAAATTGCATGTGACACAGATAATTGGCCACAAGGGTCAAACTTATACCCTTATACGTACAATGCTGGTACTTTTGTCACTGAGTCAGTTTTGGATCCTGGTTTCTTTCGTTCTTTTCTAATTTAAGCAAACTCAAAAGGAACTCCCTTATTTTACTTTTTAGAATACAGGAGCTAAATAGTAAATAGTGGTTCTTGAGTATAATAACTCTGAGTAAAGAATATTTACAGTCAATAATAATACCGTATATTTGGTTTCTAGTAATGAAAAGAATAAATGAAAACGATCTGAGTCCAGTAACACTTTGAAATAAATTTCAAATTTAATCAGCAATCTCTATACATGCTAAAAAGTATTTGTACATCTATGTGTGAAAGCTCTTGTTTTTTTAATCATCTATAGACAATTCATTAGGAAACCTGGTAAAAGAATTCCATGTACTTCCATGCAAATTCCCTCATCCCCATATATTCCTGACAGAGAAATCTGAATCATTAAGATCAGACAAAGAGTCAGGGAGACCTGGGTTTGGATTCCAAAAAGGCCACATACCAGCTAAGTTATAGAGCAACTTTAACTTAACTTTAACTTTAAATGCTTAGTTTCTCTGCTACCATATTTTAATAAATTTTATATAAAGATGGAATGATGTAATGATGACATGGTTCTTGCCTGCAGGCAACCATCTGTGTTAGTTTTCTTTCTTTAAAAGAAGGTATGGAGAGGCTGGTGTAATAGCACAGCAGGTAGGGCAATTGCCTTGCACATGACTGACCCAGTTTTGATTCCTGAATCCCATAAAGTTCCCTGAGCCCGCCAGAAATGATTTCTGAGCACAGAGCCAGGAATAACTCCTGAGCACCGCTGAGTGTCCAACTCCCCCTCCCCACCCAAATTGTATGAAATCTGTAGAGAGAGAAAGAGAGAGAGTACATGGGTTTAGACACTTATTGTACACATAGCCATCCCTGATTCTATCCCTGGCACCTCATATGTTTCCCTGAACAACACTAGAGGTGATTCCTGAGCCCAGAGCCTGAAATCAGCCCTGAGCACTGCAGGATACTCATCCCCACAACCAAAAAATAAGTTTGGTGTTTATTTAATATTTATGTTAATAAATGTGCAAGGTTGATTTTATGAGCACAGCGTCAGGAGAATCTAAAGCTGTGAGCTTTCCTCTTGTATTCAGCTTGAATGTCTCAGAGGCAGGCCCTCTGTATGTGAAATATTTTAGAAGTGCTATGCTCCAGTGGGTACTAGGCTGGTCCCCATTCACTTTCTGTTTTCTTTGAGTTCTTCAGTTGATCCAGGGTCTCTGAACCTCAGTCGTCCTGGAGAAGTCCTGGTGAATGGCTTCTTTTTTTGTTTGTTTGTTTTGTTTTTGTTTTTGTGTCACACTCAGCAGTGCTCAGGGGTTACTCCTGCCTCTATGCTCAGAAATCTCTCCTGGCAGGCTCAGGGGACCATATGGGATTTGAACCACTGACCTTCTGAATGCAAGGCAGAAGCCTTATCTCCATGCTATCTCTCCAGCTGGGGTGAGTGGCTTCTTGAGGGTATCTGGGATCTGAAAATATTGTGGCTCAGTACCAATCTCCACTGAGCCCCTTCTGTGCCAAGAGGAGCCAGGGAGTGTCACCCATAATTAGTGTGTTTTTGTTCTTAATGTTCCCAAATCAAACCCACAGATGGAGCCAAGGAACTCGCCTGCCCTGAGAAAATTCATTTTCACCCTCATCAGGAGCCAGCAGAAGGAAGGTTGGGTTTCTTGTTTCTTCTGCAATGAGTCTACACATTGACACTAAAAACACTTGGGCTTGAGGTTTAATTTGAATATCTATGGCATAAAATTACCAGTGTTTCACATGCCCTAGCATTTCCCTGACAAATTAATTGCCAATCCGATTCTGCAGCGGGTGTGTGAGAGGGTGGTGGAGTTTCGGGTTTAGTTTGCGAGAGGTAATTAAGGGTGTCCTTGGCCAGGAAAGAGCAGAGATGATACTAAGGGGGTCAATGTTTGGGGGTTTGCTCATTTGCCTGTCATAGACCTGGACACCTAACTGGGAGAATTTTGTGTCGATCTGAGATTCTCATGATTTATTCTCTTCAAGACAGAGTAATCTGCAGCTGCTAGGAGCTCTCTGGATTTGTGCAGTCGCATAATTACCTGGTTCTTTAGTTTTGGCTCTTTTTCACTCAGTGTTTCAAGTCTTTGAAACAGTGGCATTAAGAAGATAAAAAGCACAACCAGATTCTAAGACATAAAGTTATTGGTCTCTAAGTGTTGTGCTATACTGTTCTGTTGGGCTGAAGCCTTTGACTCTTCAAGAACTAATCTCTATTTGGAAGTCCTGGGGCACAATAAAGTGAGAGTAAGCAATATAGTCCACTGTGCATAATTACAATTCAACATGGGTGAGCCACAGTCTTCACAACCACGACAGTGAAAGAAGAGATGTTGTGGGAGAGTCTTTACTTCAAAAACCTTAATTGGAAAATGATTTTTCTGAAACACATAACTTTATTAATTAAAATCTTATTTTTTGGGCCCTACTTGGTGGTGCTCAGGGTTTACTCCTGGCTCTGTGCTCAGGAATCACAACTTAGGAACCATATAAGGTACCAGGAATTGAACTTGGGTCAGCCCACATGCAAGGCCCAACTGTTGTGCTGTCACTCCAGCCCCTAAAATGTATAGCTTTAGACCAGATGGATAAATTCCTTTTTCAAATCAAAGTAGCTTCCTACAATTGCAGGGCTTCAGGATCAGAGATATTTGCTGGACTGTATTAGTTTTATTGTTTTCATTAGAAAAACAATAACATCAACAGCAAACACAAAGAGTCGAATAAATAAAAGCCTATAAAAATCCCAAGTTGGGGTGAGGACAAAAGTGGAGGTGGAAAGAACCCAAAATAGATAAAGACTCTTCAACCTCCTCAAATGTTTTCACGTGTTAGAAATATCACTTTTGTAGAGTTCTTTTTCATCTCAGTGATATTTTTGGAAGCAGTTATAAGATTATTGTGTGACAAAAAAAAAACTCAACACAAAACAGATATGCATATATTTGATCCCATTAAATCATGTTCTCAAGTTTTCCCTGTGATGTCAGTTGCTTTTAATAATATTAAAAATCCAGGGAGGATGAGATAATATTCTGGCACCCTGGTTTTGGGAATAATGGCATTGGAGTGAAGGGAATGAGATGCTTTGTTGGCCAAGGTTAATGGATAAGGGCTCTGCTTGTCATCTGGATGGATTTGAGTCTCTTCATCTCACTAGCACAGCTAAGAGGCTTCTGCCATTTTTCTTGGGAGACAAGAAAACCCTCACCAGGGTTAGCATGGTTAGAAGATACCAGCAATGGACTCTACTTTCATTTCACACGGGAAAACTCAGAGCCCAGCAATGTTTAAGGTACTTACCAAAGATTGCCAATCTCACTCACACTGAGTTAAGACTGGCATCTAGAATGGATGTTTTATCTTGAAAACATTAAGCCAATGTTATGGGCTCTGATCAGATATTTAATCAGATATTTGAATTTGCTCACTTTACATTCCCTCATTATTTATTATTATTATTATTATTATTATTATTATTATTGTTTTTGCTATGTTTCAGAGCCAGAAAAACTCCTCAGAAAAGACCCTACAAAGAAACAAAGATCCTCTTCTTTTGATATGTAAAAGCCTAACTGGATCCAACAGGACTTTCCCACACCTTGGGGGTTGGGGTTCTGGATAATAAAGAAAGGAGTACTGGCTTTGGGCTCAGGAGAATGAGCACATGGCAAAGAGAATTATGGCAGAAAAAACCATGAAGAAAAAGCAGACTGACTGATAAATCTTGTGTTGACTGGCTTGATATTATTTCTCCACTGCTACTCTGCTTCATCAGACCCATTAGCTTAAGGAGTTAGAAATATGGTGCCTGGGCCAATGTCTCCCAACTTGTGGACATATATATATATGTTTATATATATATATATGTATATATATATGTAATTTTTTTTCTTTTGGTTTTTGGGCCATACCAGGTGATGCTCAGGGATGCTCAGGGGCTACTCCTGGCTATATATATATATATATATATATATATATATATATATATATATATATATATGTTTATATATATATGTTTATATATATATATATATATGTAATTTTTTTTCTTTTGGTTTTTGGGCCATACCAGGTGATGCTCAGGGATGCTCAGGGGCTACTCCTGGCTATGTGCTCAGAAATTGCTCCTGGCTTTGGGGACCATATAGGACACTGAGGGATCAAACCACTGTTCATCCTAGGCATGTAAGGCAGATATCTTACCACTTGTGCCACCACTCTGGCCCGTCAACTTGTGGATATTTTATTTTTTTATTTTACAGTCTACTAGGTACTCAGGTTTATGCTGAGTAGTGGTGGTGGCAATGAACCAGCAAAGAGCCAGAAGTAACCGAGAAGTAACCGGGAAGGTTCTAGAAGTGTAGAGACATTTGAGGCATGTGGCTTTGCAGTCTGAATAGCAGGACATTTAAACATTTCCCCATGGCTCACAAGCTTTTATAGCCTTGTTACTCAGAGTAGGCTCCATGGACCCCATCAACACCATCTAGTAGCTTCCAGGAAATGTAGAATATTCAACCATGCCTCGGATCTATTAAGTGTTGCAGTTGAACAAGTTTCCAGCTGCTTTGTTTTCACATTCAAGTTTGAGAGGCATAGTTTACTCTTTGATCAGCCTTCTTGTGGCTTCTCAATGTGCTTCCCTGGCTCCTACTTCATGATCTTTGCACAAACCACCCCATTTGCTGTTTTTTAATTGCAGCCAAATTGAAAGACAGCTCTGTCCTATTCTTTCAAGGTTCCATTTTGTTGTTCAAATCTCAGTTTTAATGATAGTCCCCCTAAGAGTTTGAATGTAAATTTCTAGGGCACTGTATTTGCCTTGACTTAGTTCTTCATAGACTTTATTCATCTCCAAATGGATCCTGCAGTTCTTTGTTTATAATCGTCCTATCTTTCTCCTTTCACTAGAGTCCTCTAAGAGTGCACTCTAAGAGTGCTTTGTCTGAGTCACTGTGGGATCCCTTGCACCTGGAATGCCTTATATTATGTATTTAATAAATATTCAGTAAATTAACACATGAATAAATAATAGAAGGTATTTCATTGCTAGTGAGGAATTTCAACATGTTGATCCAGAAAGTTAAGACTGTTTGCAAAGGTTTAGCTTAGACAACTCCTGATCTATACGTGAATGGTATTAGTTTGTTTTTGTTGGTCTGAGACCAAGTTCTGTGATACTGCAACTTATGAATCAAGGAACAAAACACTGTGCAGAAGAATAAAAAACCTCTTCTGAAACTTTTGCCAGAATCATCTAAGTGGATTTTGCTAGGGTGGCTCTTGATGATCGTGATTTAGCTGTGTGGGTAAGTTTTTCTCTTTATAGAGGTTCAGCATTTCCCTTGGGAAATGCAGATTTTTTACCTTTGGCCCCTTGCAAAAATGCGATTGGAAACTTTCCTTTGTATTTATAGGCACCGGCAATGTGGTGCTTTATTTCTTGGGTCTAAACAACAGTTTGGAGAGAGTTCTTGCATGCTGAATGAGCTGACTGCAATAATACTCTGCAGATCCTTCTGGAACAAGAAGCAGAGGTAAGCTCTCTGAATTATGATGAGGCATCTGAGAAAAACCTCAAAGCATCTCTCTAAGGATACCCTATATACCCCCCAATAAAGAGAAAGAAGGGCCAGTACTTAACATACAATGTGATAAAAATAGTTCTTATTTTAATTCTTAGAATCATGTTATGAAATGCTGTTGTCCCATTTCACAGAGCAAGAAATATGAAGGCAAAATCCTAGCAAAGTCATTGACTGAAAACATGCATGCCTTGCATGCAACTGACCTGGGTTCAATCTCTGACATACCAGAAGTGATCCCTAAAAGCAGAGCCAAGAGTAAAGCCCTGAGCACTGCCAGATGTGGCTTAAAAAAAAATCAAAGCCATTGGCTGAGTGCAGATGAAAATCCGTGGCCTTCTACACTCCTTTTCTGTCCCCTTTCTTAGGGAAATGACGTCCTTGGGAAGGTGATCAGGTTACCACTCTTACATGGACACTTTCTGGCTCCAGCCAAGTTTTCTACTTCCTCTGGGAGTACACCCTGGGGAGCAATTGCATGATAAAGAATTTATGAGGAAAACAGAAATGATGGTGCAAATCTTAAGTGCTGCACGGACAGGACAGGATAGGGTCTAGTTCTGCAGCAAGGAGATTAAATTGACCTCATAGCACTGTGGTATTTATAGTCCGCTGAACCAACTTGTAAATTATAAGGTCAAAAGTAAAGAAGAACTTGAGAGATCAGCTATTGTGGGTTCACAGACTCATCTGTGGCTCATTGTACTAGTTTGTGACATTCATTGTCACAAATTCGTTTGCAACATTCATAATCCTATTTTGTGAGAAGAGAAGGAAAGAAATTTGAGGGTAGACTGATCATCTTAAGAGGGATTCAATCTAGCCAGCTGAAAGCCATGGAGGAAGGGAAATGCTTTTTTAGGAGTTTTCTCTTCCCTGTTATATTGAAACTAAGGCCTATCCACCCCTCTTCTTAAGCTATTCTGGAGGTTTTTATTTCCTGAGGTGCTCCCAGCCCTGGATGTGAAAACCCCTCACTCTATTTCAACACAGATTACAAAGGACCAAGATGAGAATGTTTCCAGGTGGCTCTTTTCATTTTTAGGTGAATCCAGGCTGTCTGGGTTTCCAAAAAAATTTTCTTTGTGAGTCAAGAGGCCTTTGCGCAGAGTGAGTTCTGAATTTCATTTAACAAGGCTGACACTTCCCTGAGGAGATTGTGATGACCAGTAGATGGCACTCGGCAGCAACTTTCTCGGAAAAGCTAATTTTGAGTTTTCCACTAAAGCTCTCACTACAATTCTTTTCTTTTTTCTTTTGAGATGTTCTATTTTCTTACTATTTTAATAACTTCACTTTCTATCATCCTGAAACAATTGTATTATGATCAGTTATGTCACCAATGTGATACATTTTCTTTAAATAAATAAGTTAAAAACAACAAACAAACAACCCCCAAAGGTCTTTGGTTCAGTCCCGTGGAGGACCACAGCTTTGTAAGAGATGCTTTTTCTTTTTTGTCATTTCTTAACTCATCACCCAAGATGCTTCCAGAAATTGAAATTCAAGGAAGAGGAGGAAAAGTTTCTTTCTTTTAGTTATAGTTGTTTGGTTTGGTTTGGGGGGCCATGTTAGGGGGTGCTCAGTGCTTACTCCTGGCTCTGTGATCAGGGATTACTGTTGGCAGTGCTCGGGAAACCATATGGGGCTCTGGGAATTGAACTCAGGTCAGCCACATGAAAGGAAAGTACAGTAGCAGCTGTACTATCTGTCTAGCCTCGCTTACAATTTTTGTCAACGCTAGAGGATGATTCTTTTCCATCTTAACACCCTTGCCCCCACCACCCTATTTTCTTTTATTTCTCACTGAAAGGATCTAAACGTATTACCTCCCTTCTGAATACATTGTGCCCCAGAGGTTTTTTGGAGGTCTTTCAATTAGAACTGAAAGACACCTTTTTTCTTGTAACAGCTGTTTTTAGAAGTTGGGGTGACTGAATGCCTTCCAACCCCTAGTGTGCCTGAAGTTCAAAATCTCTGTGCTATTAATCAAAACCTGGTACTGTGCTTGCCTGGTTTCTGTCACAGAGTCAATCAGGGTGAGCTTCTCTACAGAGCTGGCAGAACTGAGAGTATTTTGGGGCACCAAGAGCTCATTGATTCATTATCCTGGGCCAGTGACAATATCTCATGAGCCCTTCAAGGTACTTAATCTGACATAGGAAGAGAAGGTCAGTTATCTATCTTGGACTTCCTCTGCTTCCTCTCCATCTAGGACTTTGGGAATCTACCATTCTTAAATCAGAAGGCTCTTCTCAAAATCAATTTTGGCTCTATCTTCTTTAATCTGATGAGCAATTCTGTCATTGGCAGGTGAATCCTCAAACAAATTTTAGGGTTTTAATGACAATTTTATTTCACCATCAAGGTTATCTAGAGAGAACTAAAGTAGAAAACTGTGGAAATGTAGTTTATTTGTGTATAAACTAGAGATAAATGTTGAGGGTGAGTAATTCACAGAAACTTCTTTTACAGGTAGTGGATTGTTTTTACCCTCAGCTGTTGGGCTTTACCATTTCTTCTGTATGTTTAGTCTAAGCAAAGTTGAGCTCCCTAGGTTGGATCCCAGGTTGGATCTCCCCGAATCTGTGAATTCAGACGATCAGTTTGAACTTAGTACAAAGTATATTTTTAGTTCCTTGCTAATTCCAAGAACGACAGACTATAAATTTCACCAGTAAGTGCACAGGAAATGAAGATGCTCCGTTAATAAATAAATACTTGTTATTGTCAGTGTGTTTTATAAAAGCAGGTAGTGCACTTGACTTGCATGTGGCTGATCCAGGTTTGCTACTTGCACACCATATGAATCTCCATGAGTTCACCAGGTATGAGCCCTGAGTGCTGCCAGGTGTGGGCCCCCTAAAACAGGATGGTTAATGGTTAACATGATTAAAAATTAATAAGCAATTGTTAGATTCTTGGATAGCAGATTATTTCTACTGAATATTTTTCTTGTCATAATGCCTTTTTTCCTTGTGTTTTCTCCAAGAAGTTTTCTTATCTCTAATCCATTTATAAATTTGATAAATATTTATTGTTCACTTTCTATATTGCAACTACTCATCTAGCTAAGAGACAAGCAAACCATGGGATTCGAGTGAAGTCAGTTTATTTATTTTTAAAAATGTATTGAATGACCATGAATTTCAAAATTATATATTTATGATTGATTTTTAATTGGAAAGGTTCCAACTTCAGTCAGTTTTACACGAGTGTCCACTTCTCTCTACCTCTGTCCCCAATTTCCCCTCTCTCCCTCCATGTAGCCTGTATAGGATAGCAGGCATTCTCTCTCTCTTTTTCTCTCTCTCTCCATATATATGTATATATCAGCCATTTTATATCTATTTTTACTTTCTGTCTCAAGTGATCACTTCCCTCTATCAATGTAGTACTATATATTCTCACCCTGCCCAGTGACAAGTTTCTACAGTTAGTCTTGCTATTGTTTCTATTGCCTTCAGATGTTTGTTATCCCAACCCCCTTACAATGATTTTGTATCTCCTATATGAAAGATTAATTTCTGTGTCTGTCCCTCTCTCTTTTGTTTTGGGTAACTTCACTCAGTTTAATAATCTTCAGATCTATTCATAAAACAACAAATTGCATGACTTGAATCTTTTCTAATGCCCACATAGTATTCCATTTTGTATTTGTACCTTTCTTTATCAACTCACCTGTTCTTGGTCACTTGAATTGTTTTCAGATTTTGGCTATTGAGAATAGTGCTGCAATGAACATTGAAGTCAGTGTTTTTGTAAATAAAGCCTTATTGGAACAGCACACTTATTTGCTTTCTCCTCATTTACAACTGTTTTCATGAGACTCTTGCAGAGCTGAGTTTGAGCAAACTGACCTACGAAGACCTTTCGACCAAGAATTTATAGGCTTCTGTTCTCAATAATAAAGAGAGAGTGGTCTGTGACCTGAATGAGATAACATTTCTGGGAAGAGAAGTATGCTGTAGAGGAAGCATATAAAAGTAGGGGGAAACCCTTTTAACTTTTATTCTGCCAGTAAGACAGAATAAGATATAGAATGAGGAGAGGTCAGGGTTGCTGTTTGGATGGAATGGTCAAAAGAGGGCTTCCTGCTTCCTGGCAGTTGATTGAATGCATCAATTTGGATTCTGAGAAGGATTCTACATCAGGAGACCTGGGGTTTGCTGCTGGATTTGAGCTTGTCTGGAGTTGTACTGGCAAATTCCAGACTCAGAAAAGAGGTCAGTTTGCTTGGAGTGGAAACAGGGGGAGTACAAGGAAAGCAAGTGAAATAGATACTTGGAGCTTAAGCAATGGGACTGAATTGGTCATACTTAAGCATTATCACATTGGTTGGCATCCATAGGAAGCCTTGGAACAGTTGAAGCAGGACTGTAGTTCAACTTGATTTCAAAATTTATCCCGGGTAGCAAAGGGAGCAATGAGTCTGAGAGAGGGACTTAGAGTCCCTAAGAGTAGGTGGAAGTGATGGGTATAAGGAGAAGGAGATTAGTTTGAGACATCGTTGAAAATATGACCATTGTGATCTACTAATGAACTGGATGTATATAGAAAATAGAAAATCCAAGGAGATTTACATTTTTGAACAATTTACCAAATGGAAGGCAATGTTTATCTTGCTGGAGAAGTATGAAGAAGGAACCAAGAGATATAGATGAAGTATTTTGTTTTGGGAAAATTAAGTTTGATATGTCTATTAACTACTCATGTGGAGACCTCAGGTGAACCATTGAATATCATTTTGAAGTGATCACAAAATTAAAGCATCATCAGAGAAATTCTGAATAGAGGATTTTTAGGGTTTTGAGAATGAGATCACCTAGAAAGTTTATATGGAAGGATAAAAGAGAGATACTAGAATGGTAGGGTTATGGTAAGAATGAGTTCACAGGGTAGAAAAGTAAGAAGTATACCTAAATTCTAGTTCTTTTTTTTTTTTTTTTGGTATTTTTTCTGGCCACACCTGGTGATGTTCAGGGGTTACTCCTGGCTATGCACTCAGAAATCGCTCCTGGCTTGGGGGACCATATGGGACACCGGGGGATCGAATCACAGTCCATCCTAGGCTAGCATGCACAAGGCAGACACCTTACCACTTGTGCCACCACTCCAGCCCCTATATTCTAGTTCTTTCTCCACTTCTCACTTCAGTCACCTTGACTAAACCCATTTCCCAAGAATCCTGACTTTTTGCAACTTTTCCACCTTGTGCTGTGAACAGTGATGGTGTTAATGTCCACTTGCAATTACTATCCAAGTGAATACTTTGGAATGTCTCACAACCTTGATCTTGGAGGCAACTCTTTCAGGGTCCTGGGACTCTACACTTGGCCTGAGTAAAACCTGGAGACTTGACTTGGGCAGTTCTCCAATGACTCCTGCTAGTGTTTTCTACTTGGCTCAGACCCTCTCTCCCTCCTGCCAGTGGTTCTCTGTCTCCATTGAATCAGCCTATGATGGAGAAATGGAGCTTACTCACCTCACTGGAGCCTATTGAAAAGGGTTGATCTAGAGCCATTTTAGACTTTGTGATCAGATGTTATGTTTACAGACTTAAGTCAATGACTTACCTTCCTTTCTCTGCCCTGAATAGGTTCTAAATTAGCTGAATTTCATCTGTCAAGAAGAGATCAGTGAGGTCAAAGTTGTGGGATTCTGTTTCCAACTGGATTTTCAGTCAAGAATTGGGCATGAAAGCAAATAAAATGGGAACTTCCCTCCCTATATTGACAACTGACCGATTATTTGAGTTGACAAGCTTTCAAGGGCTGATGATTTATCTAAATCTTGCTAACATGAAAAATCTGACTTGGGGTGCCTGAAAGGAGATTCTTTATTAGTAACAAGTTGCCAGGGAATATTGTTGTAGCTGCTTTGGGGATTATATTTGGGTAACTGACTTATATTTGTACAGTTTTTTTCTGCAAACTTTTAATGTAAGCCAGTGAGATAATTCTGTGGCTTCAGCACAGACTTTGCATGTTTTGACAATGCACAGTCCACTGAACATTTCCAGGAGTAATCTTCAAACACAAAGCTGTAAGTAACCACTAGAATGGCTGCTCAAACAAAGCCAAAGGCAAGCCAATTTTCATCTAGATTTTATTTAAGGTTGAAAATACTATGAATCTTTGGTATAGAAGACACTTCTTTGTTGCCATTCATTCATTCAGTCATTAATTTAAAGTTAATCTAATACTGTTCATGGGCTAAGAACTATGCTAGACACTGGGACTATAGAGGCAAAAGTGGCCCAATCCCATTCAGAAATGTATTCTTTAGTCAAGAGTGTAGAAATAGATACAAATACCCCTAAAATCCCTCTAATCCATATTAATAAAAACATCCATTTCTCTCATTTCCTTAGCTCACTTATACTTTCCTAAGCTATTTTGGACCATATCTGGAGGTGCTAAAGAATGACTCTTGTCTCTCCACTCAAGCCCTCAAGAGAACATACATATGGTGCCAGGGATCAACTCAGACAAGCCGCATACAACACAATTTCTTTACCTACTTCCTATCTTCACGGCCTACTTCATTCCTTTTATTCACCCTCTACTGAAGCCATCTTAAAAGCAATGATAGTGGACAGAAGCTGAGTGATGAAAGAGAACTGGAGAGTATTGAGAATTTATTTCAAACCTAAACTCTTTCATTGCTCTGAGACCTAAGTCAATATTCTTGGGGCCCTATTTTTTCTATAGGGAGAATTGTATCTAGTTTACTTATCACATGTGATCGGAGGGATTTTGAGGGTAACACCTTGAAAGGCTCTGGGTACTATATGTGGTGCTACGGCTCAAGCCAGGGTCTGCCACATCGTAAGTTTCTTCTTCTCTTTACTTTCTCTCTAACTCCTAGAAAATGAGACTTATGAAACTTAAACTGAGTTTGTATTACATTCACTAAAATATTATCTATAATGATGAAAAATTGGAAGTAATTATGATTCTCAGAAGTGGGACTTCAGTAAGATTGGGGCCATTTGTTTAGTTCTAGCCAATGGACTATAAGCAACAACACATGGTTAGTTCTAAGCAATGGTCTGTTAGTTGAATGATACATAATAATAACATGGGTAGTTCTTGGAAGGATTTACTGTTAAGAGACTGTGTCTGCATAATGTCCTCCTTCTCACTGCCCTACAAAGCAGAGTCACCCCTGACAATGCAGGGTATAAGTCCAGAATTAAACAAAAGAAAGAAAAAAATTCCATAGTTTTTAGGATGGCATCTCAGAGCTAAGCCACATGAGATGCCATACCCAGGTTGCGTTACAAAATTGTCTAGACAAAAATTTTTAACACACCCTTTATCTCTAGGGCATACCTTCTTTTAGGACCTGAAGCATGTGATCAGCCAGACCACTGAAGCAGCAACGGTGACCTGCAGACTTATACTACGGGGCCTACTCATAGAACATATTCAAGCAAAATGACATGCCCCTGCTCTTTTCACCTCTCTTCTCACTACTCTCTCTTCCTTTTTTTCCCTATTTAATCTTATTTTCCCCTTTCTTCCTTTCTGCCCCTTCCAAATACTCTCCCTTATCCCCCTTCCAGGAATCTGACAACCCCTTCACCCCTCAATCCCATCCAGATTTTCCAACTTATTAAAACTCTTCACCCTCAATTCTTAATCCATTAGGCATCAAGACTGACCTCCTACCCCAATGAACCAGTACCCAGCACCCGAGCGAAGGGACATCCACTCAAACCCACACCTCGTCCCCGGCAGGAAAAGACAACCAACACCCCTACTGACTCATGCTGTGTGGCTCTCCCTACCAACTTATCCTAATGTGGACTGTTGCTCGATACCGGACTTAGCCCTAAAAGGACTCCCAATGCGAGAACTTTACACAAGACCCCCCCCCCAATCTTTTACCAATCTCTGGAAGGGCAGGGTGTACGATGAAAAGGTGCCTGGGAACCCATACCCCACAAGAAAATCTCAAAAGGCAATGGGGAAACATTTACTTCCATCATAAGTATAAGACCTGTATAACACTAGCTCTTTATTTTTTATTTCATTTGATTTACAATCATTTTTCACTATACATATGTGAGCGAATATATATTTTTTATTTCTATTTTTATGTTTTTTGGGTGTGTGACTTGTTTCTCTGTTCTTTTCACCCCCAAATGCACCCGCAATATAATGTAGCACCATTTCTTCCTGCAAAGGCACACTAAAAAAGGGGAAATCCTACGTATATAAACAAGCTCTTATCTACTAGGGATAAGAACTCATACTTATTTACAATACAGGGGAATCTCCCACCTTGAAAATATATCATGTGGATCCATCTTGGACACCAGAAGATAATACACCGACTGTCCAGACTTGAATCCTGAACCCCAGATATAGAATCAACACAGTTCTTCACAACAGCTACAGGAACCAAAGCCCATCTGGGACATCCTGAATACTACTCGATCTCCAACATGAGCCAGTTCTAATATGATATCCTGACAAGGAGGAAATTGGGAACAAATGGACATAAGAACAGGTTATCTTACCTTACCAACTAATGATAAAACAAAATCAGAAGACTTACCACACTATGGGCTGTGCAAAAGCCAAGAACGTGATCTACAAATGACTGGCTGATAGAACCATGACCGGGCAGTATGTATTCTGGGAACAACAAGAAAGCCCTAGTCTAGGATTTGGTCTACGTCCTGCATAATAATCATGACCTCCAATTCCAGAGTCCTGACTGAGGCAATTGCAACTGAACGGGTCTTCTGGAAACATAATGAAAGACGATATCCCAGGCTCCATCTGAGTTTCAGCGCAAGGGCCAAGACCACTAACCACAGAAGACAGATTAAAATGACATCGAGGAAACAGAACTTCTAAAATCACAAAAAAAGTCTTCATCATAAGTTCCACTCCTTGACCTGTGCATAGCTGAGACCTCTAGATTTAGAGGTCTGTTTTTAACATCCAGATAGGCACAAAAACACCAAGGGGAGAGTAAATGAACGTGAAAGGAGTCTATAGATAATCCTATGACAATATATTCCAATGGTAGAGAAACCCTGTATCTCTTAGGCCCAGGGGATTCCCATTTTGGATGACCCCAACATTTACTGTGCTAATGCAGGGGGTGGGAGAGAGATAAAAAACACTAAATAATCCTTCTTTATTTTATTTTAATTTTTTATTTTTTATTACTTTTTTATCTAGTTTTTGTCGATTTCTTTGTTTTGGGGTAGATATTGAAGAAGTTGTCCATTTTTTAAATTATATATTTACTTTTTCTTTCTTCTTTTCTCTTCTTCCTCTTTGCGCCTTGTCATATTTCCTATCTCAAGACCATGGCAACTATGTGGTGCATATTTTTATTGCTGCAGTGCTCACTGGATATCTTATTTGATTCCTTTTTTTGAACTGTTGTGGTGTTTCACCTTCTTCTTTTCCCCTTCGTCCCTCAAACCAAGAATGAGAGCCTCTAGAATGACTCTGCTCATAGTCGGCTTAGTCGATTTTTACCCCGTTATATTACCTTTCTCTTCCTCAAACAAAACCACACAACTTGAACTTTCTAGTCCCGCCTCCCAATTAGAGGGGGCGGTAATGGAGGCACCAAGACCAAACAGTTATAAGACCACTAAGTAATAAACTAGACACAGAAGAGACCATGCATTCTAGCACCCACTGGGGGGGGGGAAGAGTGGAGGATATGGGAGGCAGGATGGGAGCAGTTGTGGGAGGACAATTCGGTGGTGGGAATTCCCCTGACTCAATGTAAATATGTACCTGGAATATTACTGTGAACGATATGTAAGCCACTATAATTAAAATAAAAATTATATTTAAAAAAACCCCAAATAAATGACACTAAACAATGAAAAATAATAAAAGAATTGGAGATAATTTCTAATTTCTTTGCAATAAAACAAGGTTGGCCCTCTTCAAAAAAAAAAAAAAAGAAAGAAAAAACTTGTAGGGACTGGCGATATAGTGCAATAGGCAGGGTGCTTTCCTTACATGTGGCCCACTTTTAGTCAACCATAACACCCTATGTAGTCCCTGAGCCCCACTAGGTGTGATCCTTGAGTTCAGAGCCAAGAGTAAATTTTGTACTCTTTCACATGTGACCAAAACTTGTATTATATTATTGAAAATTAGAGTGATTATTATTAAAACCTTAAGAACTCAGTTAATGCTCTCAGATTTTCTGTGCCTTAGGTAGGTTATTACAAATACATAGAATCATTTTGTGTGCCTTTATTATAAATGTTTCCTTACTGTATATATTATAGTCAACCTATTACTTGCACTCAGAAATACAGAATTGGTTTACATTGGTTTGCATCACCTCATTTTCAGCAGATACTAAGCATTCCACAGTGAGTGGACAGCCCTCCCTACAGTGATAAAAGTTCCATTTCTCGCTCTTCCCCCCTAAACAATATGAAATATACATATATATAACTGTTTCTTGGCACAAGTGGGCAATATTTTTAGAATACATACTAAAACGTGGAATTGTTGAGTTATGGAGCTTATGCAGTTCAAATCTCAGGCAGCAGAGTTGTTGGGATAACACTCAGGATGTGGGAGCAGAGCTGAGATTAAACTGCATAATGGTTTTCTGCTTGGCTTGATGGTGTTGGAGGTGGGGACACATGGTCCTGGTGATCAAACCTAGGACTTCAAGCAGATGTTGCACCACTTGAGCTATCTTCATTGCTTTGCATATGACAGTAAATTAAAATACCTAGAGGTCAGAGAATACAATGTGGTAGGGCACTTACCCTACATGCAACCTACCTGGGCTAGATCCCTGCCATCTCACATATCTGGAGTAATTCCTAAGTGCAAAGCTAGAAGTAACCCCTGAGTATTGCTGGGTGTGGCCCCAAAACAAAACAAATCTACAATCATGATGCTTGAGAGATAGTATATCAGGTATATGGCCAATTTGATCCCCAGCATCCAATATAGTCTCCTAATCTCTGTTAAGAGTAAGCCCTGAGGATAGCCAGGCACCTCTCCCAAACAAAAACAAAAACTATCTAAAAACCATTAAAAAACTTATTTAGGTTTTCGGGGCTGAGAGATAGCATGGAGGTAGGGTGCTTGCCTTGCATGCAGAAGGATGGTGGTTCGAACCCCAGCATCCCATATGGTCCCCTGAGCCTACCAGGAGCGATTTCTGAGCTTAGATCCAGGAGTAAACCCTGAGCACTGCCAGGTGTGACCCAAAAACCAAAAAAAAACAAACAAAAATACTAGGTTCTAAAACCATATACACATCAACTATCCCTACAGAATCCAGATCTGACCTCCCTTTCTTGAAATCCTGAGCAAATAAACACACACACACCTGCAATCCTGGGGATCTCATTTTTCTGTCTACCATATCATAAGAGCTCCTCGGTCAGGGATTGGTCCTCTAGCTTTTAAATACAAAACCATACACATAAGCTACAAAATCAATACAGAAAAATAATTCGCTTTCCAATATACAAATAATGAAACAGAGAAGAAAGAGATCAAAGATTCTATCCCATTTAAAATAGTATCTCCCCAAAACCAAAAACAAACACCCCCCCAAAAAAAATCCATCAAATCCTAGGAATAAACTCAACAAAAGAAGTGAGAGGTTTATGCCATGAAAACATCAAAAATACTTTAGAAAGAAATTAAAGACCATAGAAAATGGATAAACATTCCATGTTCGTGGATTGGAAACCAATATTGTCAAAATGAACAACCTACCTAAACTATTACATAGTTCCAGTGTAATCCCTATCGAAATTAAGACAATATTCTTTAAAGACTTAGGAAAGTCAATAATAATGTTTGTGTGGAATCATAAAAGCTAAAATCATACTGAAATATAAGAAACTGTGAGGCATGGCCGCTGCCATGGAGCCTCTCTTCATACCACAGAAAACCCTTCCACAATGGAATCTACCCACAGGTAAGAAGGTGCTTTAGGCCATCTTCCCTCACAGCCACTAGAGACCAAGGCCACCATCCCATCTCAGTCACCGACGCCAGGAGGCTGCCATCCCATCAAAAATTCCTCCAGCGTGCTCTGAGGTTGCTGTCCAACAGAAGCTACCACCAAGATAGAACACAAGTCCCAGAACAAACATTACCATACTGCAAACGTCACAATAGGGGGAAATAACACAGAACACCACTGTTGGTAGAGGCCTTTGGATTGGTCCTCATGTGGCCTTCTAATTAGAAGTCTCTCGATTGATTCCTTTGGTTTTCTTCTGCCACATCCGGGGCAAAGTCCAGGTTTTCTTACTTGTTTACTTTTGGTTTGCTTCATTGCTGCGAATATCATCTTAGGGATAGTGGGTGAAGGGGGCTGAGCAGTTACTGACAAATTCCTACACTCCTTAAGGTAGGCTCTTTTATTTGTATTTTAAGAGCATCGTGTAGGGCCGAGTGATTGCACAGGGTAGGGCATTTGCCTTGCACTCGTCCAACCTCAAATGGACCCTGGTTTGATTCCCCGCATCTCGTATGGTCTCCGGAGCCTGCCAGGAGCAATTTCTGAGTGCAAATCCAGGAGTAACCCCTGAGATTGGCCGGGTGTGACCCAAACTCCCTCTCCCCTAAAAAAGAGCATCTTCTAGCCTCCCGATGAATTCTGCATAGGGCTCAGAGCTATCTTGGGTCATTTGATATAACTTCCTGAATATTCTTCTAATGTATCAATTCACTCCCAAGCCATTAATACAATGTTCTTGACGATATCCAAAATAACATGGGGGTAATTCCTCCTGTTTTGCCCCAGATGTAACAAGAAACCTAAAGGAAACAATTGAGAGGCTTCTAATTAGAAAGCAATATGAGGACCAACCCAAAGGCCTCTATCAACACACCATCGTGCTTAGTGAATGAAGATAATAGTTCGGAAGACTCAACTCATAGGAGCCACATATATAACCTCTTTGACAAAGACTAGAGAAAGAAAATGTGGAGGATGATTAAAGAACTCAAAGAAACCATGGAATGAACAGAACTAAATGCCAGTAAGACTCAAGAGGTTATGAAAATAGAAATAATAAAACATCAATAAAATAACAGGACTGAACAGCTTGATAGGTGAAAGAAAAACTCACTGGATGGCCTCACCAGCAGAGTAACAGCTGTTGAGGACAGAATCAATAAACTGGAAGATGAGCTGCATAATAACTTCATACAACAGAAGAAGATGGAAAGAGCCTTAATATAAATGAACAGAAGATGGAAAAAATACTCAAAGTGAACAGCCAAGAATAGACCTTTGGGATAAATCAACAGGAACAACTTTAGAATCATCAGGTTCCCAGAGAGGCAGGAAGAAAACCCCAGTGAAGAAGCAACAGTTAAAGACATCACTGATGAGAAGTTT
This sequence comes from Suncus etruscus, assembly GCF_024139225.1. Classification (NCBI taxonomy): domain Eukaryota; kingdom Metazoa; phylum Chordata; class Mammalia; order Eulipotyphla; family Soricidae; genus Suncus; species Suncus etruscus. The sequence goes on along the minus strand of NC_064867.1, from coordinate 27,103,419 downwards.
CCAGACCTGAATGTTGTTGATGTATTTAGGGAATTAGTCAATGTACATGTGTTCACTAATTGTGTGTGTGTGTGTGTGTGTGTGTGTGTGTGTGTTTGGTTCATACCTGGTGACATCAGGGGTTACTCCTGGCTGTGCACTCAGAAACCGCTCCTGGCTTGGGGGACCATATGGGACTCTGGGGATCAAACCCAGGTCCATCCTAGGCCAGCCACATGCAAGACAAATGCCCTACCGCTGCACCATTGCTCTGGACCCTGGTAACTAATTTTTGACAAAGGAACTGAGAGCATGAATTGAAATAAAGACAGTCTCTTCAACAAATGGTTTTGAGACAACTGGATAGCTACACATAAGAAATTGAAGCTGGACTCATATCTCATACCTTACACAAAAGTTAACTCAAATGGATCAGAGATCTTGAGATCAGGCCTGAATCTATAAGTTACAATGAGGAAAATATGGGCAAAATTCTCCAAGACCAAGATCTCAAAGAAATCTTCAATGATCTGATGTCTTATAGCAAAGACTACAGAATCAAAACTAAACAAATGAGACTACATAAAACAATGACAAAAGAAACTAAACTTTTGTATGACAAAAGACTAAAACTAAAAGAAAGCTAACTAAATTGAAGAAAATATTTGCATCAACGCATTAGATAAAATCTTGGTACCCAGGATATATTAAGCACTCACAAATATCAACAACAAAAACATCTAAAAATCCCATCAAAAATGGGGGAGAGGGAGCCTGGAGAGATAGCATTTGCCTTGCAAGCAGCCAATCCAGGACCAAAGGTGGTTGGTTTGAATCCCGGTGTCCCATATGGTCCCCCATGCCTGCCAGGAGCTATTTCTGAGCAGACAACCAGGAGTAACCCCTGAGCACCGCCGAGTGTGACCCAAAAACAAAAACAAAAAAAAAATGGGGGAGAGGAAATGAACAGACACTTCTCTGAGGAAGAACACAGATGGCTAACAGGTATATAAAAATGCTCATGAGGCCAGAGCTGTGGCACAAGTGGTAAGGCCTTGCCTGCTCTGTCTAGGACGAATCTCGGTTCCATCCCTGGCATCCCATAAGGTCCCCCAAGCCAAGAGCGATTTCTGAGCATGTAGCCAGGAGTAAGCCCTGAGCATTACCAGGTATGACCCTAAAACCAAAAAAAAAAATCTCATCATCACTTATTATTAGAGAAATCCAAATTAAGACAAGGAGATCTTGCAAGGTGAGAATGGCATATGTTAAAAAAATCTGGTAACATTCTATATTGGCAAGGATGTGGTGAAAAGGGAACTCTTATCCTCTGCTGGTAGGAATGTTATCTGGTCTAACCCTAAGGAAAATAGTATGGAAGACTCTCAGTAATCTCAGAATTAAGCTTTCAGATAACTCAGCAATTACACTTTTGGGTATCTATTACAGGAAAGAAAAACATTTATTCAAAAGGATTTATGTACAGTCTTATTCATTGTAGCACTCTATACAATAGCTAAGGTTTGGGATTAGCCTAGATGATCCAAAACAGATGAGTAGAATTTTACACAATGGAATGAGGGCATGCAATGTTTTAAAGGGGGAATGCCACAATCATCCTGAGAAGGAAAGAAATAGTGCAGAGGGAAAAGGAATAAGAGACAGATGAGAAGTGATGGGGCTGCGGTCAAGGGTATTCAAGTACATCAGTGGTGTTAAGGAATGATAGAGCTAAATATCTAGACCACTCTATCAACAACACTGAAATCAAGAGACCCAAACTTTAACAACTGAACTGATAATGGTGCCTGTCAAGATGGCAGGCAGTAGAAGTGGGGGAGTGGGTAGGAGGGATGGAAGGGATCTTGGGAATACTGGTGGAGGGAAATTGTTACTAATGTTGGATTCAGTGCTGGAACATTGCATGTCTAAAACTCAACTATAAATAACTCTGTAAATCACAATACATTAATAAAATAAAAATGCTTTTTAAAACAATAAAAATGACTGATTGCTTTGTAATAATCCACCCAGAAACTTAATCATTTGAAAGCACAACTCTTTTATTATTTCTCATGATTCTTACTTGCCGTAACTGCTATACTTGCTGGGAAGTTCTGCTTGTGATAAAGGCAGGGGCTGTGGTGATTGGAAATTCACATTGAATAGAAACTGAGATGGTTCATACAGGAAGGAGATCATTGATCCTGGCTGTCTCTTACAGGGACTTCGCCCCGTAGCTTGTCCTTCTCAGTGGTACCTGGGTTCCTAAAAAGGAAGCAGAAGCTATGAGGACTCCCAAAGTTAGAGCATTGTTACCTCTCATTGCTCAAACTCCCATAGGATCAAGGTTAGATTCAAGGGAAAGACTAAAGAAACCAGTAACTGTTAATAGTCATCTTTGGAGATGATATAGTTGCAGCATATGATCAGAACAATTTTACCTTTGATTGGACGAAGTTGTAAAAAATATGCTACCTGTAAAACTTGAAGAGTTTGATTCTTGATTACAAAGTGAATGTGCTTTGGCCAATCAAGTTAGATTTCCACTAGAAATTCTATCAGCTTGAAGGTGATCTTCCAGAAAGTAAGTCAAGGTGTGAATCTGCTGTAACTTTCTTCTTATTCTAATACTTTCTAAATATACCAGCGGAAAATGAAGCATCAGTTCAGGCTCATTTCCAACTATCCATCATGTGTTTAGAAGCCTCAAGGTTAGCTATAATGGGGCATATTCAAAATAAATGGCTTAGGCATGTTCAAGGCCTACATCATTCAGGTCGCCAGTTCATTAATTATTCTTCTGTTCTAGAGATTGGGTGGGAGGGGAGGATTTGGCTGGAGGTGGGGCTCTGGGGAACCTGTCTGCAAATTCCACAAGGACAGCAGACAGAGCAGGGGGATTTTTCTGATGCGTAGTCTTAATTTGACCAGACTGCTATGGTACAGTTCCTAGAATGCTGGAAGGAGATAGGAAGCAGAATCAAGGAGCCAGGGTTTGAGCTAAAGGGGAAGAAAGAGATGTTTCCATCATAGAGGATGCCCATTCTAGAGAAGATTGTGAAAATATTATGTCCAGTAAAATTATTTTCTTAGTTTATGGGCCAATATTTAGGGGTTATTCCTATCTCTGTGCTCAAGAATCACTCTTGGCAGAGCTCAGGGGACCATATGGGATGCTGAGAATTTAACCCAGGTTAGCTATGTTAGTACCCACTGTACTATATCTCAGATCCTGTCTTGTATTATTTTAACATTTCAGGAAAGGTGATTAGATTCCAAATTTAGTGTTTCCTAACAGATTGGACAATAGAGCTAGAAATACCAAAGGTTTATTGAGAGAGATTGAATGTGGGTCCAACCTGACAAAGCCTTTGCTAGCTTGACAGAGAATTTAGGGTGGTGTTGGTGATTGGTTTTGGTGCTGGAGATAATGTGTCTAACAAAGGAAACCTGAATTGGGAGAAAACTGAAATATAGTATTCCTGGCATGAATCTCTCTTAGCTAGGCTACCCCAAAAAAGCAAGGCAGCATCCACCATTGCTTGGGTCAGTCATTTGGTTGGGGACTACCCCACCAAATGGCTTGAGAGTCAGGCATGATCCACTTTGTGGGGGTATAAAAGTAGGGAAAGAGCATCTAGGTAGAGGTTGTGCGTAAAGCATGTTCCTGCCTGTTGGGTCCTAAGGAAACATATGTGTTGCCAGGAATTGAACCTGAGTTGGTTGGTTGTCATATCACTTTGGTCCCTTTCTGAGCAATTTATTTATTTTTTTTTTTTTTTTTTTTTTTTTTTTTTTTTGGTTTTTGGGCCACACCCTGTGACGCTCAGGGGTTACTCCTGGCTATGCGCTCAGAAGTTGCTCCTGGCAACATATGGGGACCATATGGGACGCCGGGGGATCGAACCGTGGTCCGTCCTAGGCTAGCGCAGGCAAGGCAGGCACCTTACCTCCAGCGCCACCGCCCGGCCCCTGAGCAATTTATTTTTAAATGTGTTTTCTTCGAAACGGTGTTGCTGTTGATTTCATCATTGGATTCTCTATGGCTGTGTTTGAGAACAACTTAAAAGAAGAGAGTTTATTGATATCGCACCATGGGGAAACCAGCAATGGCAGAACAGAAGAAATGCAGAGGCTCCCTCCATGAATGCTTTTTTCTTTATTTATTTGAGTGTGAAGGGCTTTTTTTCAGGATTGCAACAGACAGAAGCCCTGCAGTTATTATTCTCACTTCCACCAACAGAGAGTGCTGAGTTCTTCTCTTTCCTTCCTATTTATTAAAATCTCTTGCTGTGCAAAGAGGCTGGGCGGAAAGCTGGCAGCACCCACACTGGTATCTGAGCCACAGGAACATTGCCCAGAGAGGAGAGCTCTGGCAAACCAATGGAAATGAGACACTTATTTTCCTCCTCCTCCTCTCTCATTCACAGCCTCATCTCCTTTTCTTTTCCATTGGGTTCAAAGTTCAGTGAATGGACATTTCCATTTTCATCTGGCTATTTGGATAGCATTCAGCCCCCCAGAAGGCTTTGTAAGTCTGTGGATCTTCACTTTAAAAGCACCAAGAACATCCAAACTTTCTTCCCCCTTTCCAGCCTGCAGAGTCTCATACAGACACTCTGAATATGTGAGTAGACCCAGGCCGGATGTAGCCAGCACCACTATTCTGCAGTTGTTTCCATGTGCAGAGGTGAATAGTGGACTCTCAGGACAGATCTCACTTACGTGATCACACAGAGAGCAACAAAGACTGATTGTTCCCAGGTCACTTTAGGTTTCCTGGAGGAAACTTCAGGTCCTGGAGACACTCCAACAAAAATGATTTTGGTCTTTCTCTCTTCTTTTTTATGGTTTGAAATCTCATAGAAGAAAAACTATTCAAAAAGTTTTGAATCTGCCCTGCAATTCCACCATTCACCCCTGCATGGACTCAGCTACAGACTGGTGGTGCTGGCTATGTCTGGGTTGGGTTCACTCACATATTTAGGCACCAACTACTTCTGGATGACCCAAAGGCCCTCTGTTGGAGCAGCTGAATTTTTATCCTTCGAGGCTCTTGCCCCACAGGTTAGCCCAGGCTTGCTCAGATGAAGGGTGCCAGGGTGCCAAGAGATTGAAAGGGACCCAAAATCCTAAAGAGCTAGACTGGGGAGACATGGAGATCATATTTTTAAATTAAATTTCTTTATTTTAGACACTTTACAGAGTTGTTCATATCACAGTTATTTCTGTTATTTAATTTTCCACCACTAGTTCAACATTCTCTTCATCCTTGTTATCAGCTTCCCAAACTCCCCAAAGCCAGCCCATTGTCAGGTATGAATAATTAATTTAATATTGCTTGGTACAACTAAATGGCCACAGAATTATCAAAAAGTACTTCATTAAGAGAAAATTTGTGAAAATTGTCAGATCTTGCAAAGTCACTGTCTGAAGGTATACGAATCTATATATTTGTAGTTGAGTATTCTGTTATTGGTTATCTTTTTTATTATTTGTTGAGCTTATGTGGGTTCTATGATAATTTTACATCTGAGTTGGTGTATTCTTACTGGAAATGCAGTATTTTTTAAGTAAATTATTGTTTTTTTTGTTTGTTTGTTTTTGGGCCACACCTAGTGACACCCAAGGCTTTCTTCTGACTATGTGCTCAGAAATATGTCGTGGCTTATGGGACACTGGGGGATTGAACCTCGGTCTGTCCTAGGCTAGTGAGCACAAGGCAGATACCTCATGCCACTGCTCCAGCCCCAATAAATTAGTGTTTTTAAATAAATTTTGGAAGGCAGTATTAAAATTATGGGGTGTCAGAGTCACATAAGTGGAAATGTGGTCCATAGCTTTTGAGGATCTGTGGTATGGGCTGATGAGCTCATATGGCAAGAGTGGTAGTTTTTAGGGACCATCTGAAGGGTCCTAGAGTGCTGAGTTGTGAGGCTGTTAAGTCCCTGAGTATTTTCAGCTAGTTGGGCCCCATTTTCCCCCTAAAAGTTAGATGAATTTATGGCATTTGATGCCTGTACAAAAATGGCAGAAGGCTTTGAATTTTCAACATGACTTCCAAGATTTTTGGAAGTAGAGAGGCAAGGGGTGAGAAAGGCAGCCCTATCAGACAGAGACCATTTCTTTCTTATTTTAAATTAATTTCTTTATTTAAACACTGTGGGTTACAAATTGTTTATTATTGAGTTTCAGTCATGCGAAGTACAACACACTTCACAAGTATACATTTCTAATCACCAATGTCGTCAGTCCTCCTGCCCTGCCTCTGGGGAAGATATTTTACTTCTCTATTTCTTTTTCCTTTTAGACTGCAGTTTGCACTATTGTTAGTGAAGGGGTATGCATATCATTTTATTTCCTTTTGGCACCCAGTTGTTGTCCACAGTGATCATCTCCAACAATCATTGTTATAGTGGTCCCTTCCTTGCCCTTCTCTGCACCATTTTTTAAAAAAATAAAATTTTAACTAAATCACCATAAATACAGTTATAAAGTTGTCATAATCCAATGATATTTTAAACTTATATTTATATTGAACATCTTTTCATGAGCTTATTTGACATCCAGTGAGGTCTTCTTTCATGAATTATATATTCAATTTGCTTCCTCATTTTAAAAATTGAGTCGTTTATTTTCTTGCTATTTATTTATCTAGGTGCAGGGATCAAACCTAGCACCTCATACATACAAAGAATGTACACTACCACTGAAATACATCCCTAGTTCCCTTATTGCAATTTTCCCTTTGTTACTATTTTGGCAGGGAGAAGTTGGGATTTTCTGGAAGTATTCAGTGACTCTTCTTGGTTTGTGCTCAGACTTCACTCCTGCCACTGTTCAGGGCACTATATGCAGCAATGGGGATTAAATTGAGTTTGCCACAGGCAAAACAACTGCATTACCCCATGTATTATCCTTATGGTGTGATGCTTATTTTGTAGTTCTTTATATATTTTGAGTTCTTTATCATATATATTTGCAGATATTTTTCCACGCTAAGACTTTCCTTTTTCATTCTCTTAATGGTGACTTGAAAGGCAAATATTTTAAATTGAGATAATTCCAATAAACCTGTGAATTATTCATTTTATATAATATGTTATGTATCTTTTATATAATATACAATATATATTATATAATTTTTATTAATTATTTATGGACCATCCTTTCAGGAACCTATCTAAAGACACTGCCTAATTCAGGATCATATAGATGATCTTTTATGTCTCCTTTTGGAAAATGTAATGCTAGGTTTTACATTTACATATATGATCAATTTGAATTAATTATTATGTGTGGTATTCAGAATGCATGAAAATTGACTTTCTTGCTGTTTAATAATACTGGCCCCACTTGTTGGTATTGATTATCCCACTCTTTAATTCATATGGAAACTACCCAAGATAACAAAGTTCACCATACTTTGCAGCTTGCATGGGCATCTGTTTTTGCTCTTACCAGTATATAAAAAGAGAATAATGTTTCAATATCATTTCTATGCTTAATCTTTTAATTTGGGGGATGCATTAATTGGTTTTCAAGGTTTATATCTGCCTCTGCGCTCAGGAATTACTCCTGAGACTTGGGCGAGACTATGTGGTACTGTAGATTGAACATGGATTAAATGCTTTTCTTTTTCAGATCTTTCAAATCATGTTTAGGGGACCTGGAAGCCTACCTTGGCCACACCATTGGTACTTGGGTTACCATGTGGTGATGGTAATTAAACATAGAGTCTCTGCATACTAGACTTGTACTCCACTTATTTGAGCTCTCTCCCAAGCCTTATATCCTATCTTGATGAGTGCATGCTCCGCTGTGCTTTCTCCCTGCAGTTCATTGATAAATAAGAAAAGGCTGAGAGTCAAGAACCCAGGAATGGCTACATCTTTTCTTCTGCTTTGCTTTTATGAGTATAGTTGTCATGAGTGGTTGGTTAATTTAGAAATAGCATAAATACACAGTACTGTTAGAATTTCTTGGTCATATGTTTTCAAAAGCCATTGTCTTCTGTGCTTGAGACAAATTCTGATTAGAGTTTTAGTTCAGCCTTTCCAGATGTCCTTCCCTTTGGCTCTCTACCCTTCTGTTTACTTGGGTGTCATTGTAACCTTTGTGGTTCAATTATAGGGAGCCTACTGGAAAAATTTTGTTGCAGAGCAACAGAGTGCTATATGAATGGAAGGGTAGTAATATGAACATGAATATTACCTGTTCTTCTCTGTTCCCAATTTTGAAGAGGCTAACAACAAAGCCTATATATAACTCACTTGTTTTTTGTGGGAGGACTCTGTGATTCCACAAGTCATAAACTAAAGAAGCAAGGCCCAGTGGCAACTCAAATCAAAACCACTGTTCTGTTATCTGAGATTGAGGTAGAAATTTGACAAGTTGTAATGATCAGGCTTCTCCAGAAAATTGAACCAACTTGGATCTTCCAAAAGTTATGATTGGAAAAATCTATCTGTGATGGATACCCAGGTAATAATTGATGCTACACCTTAAATTTAGAGACTGAATCTCTTCCTTGGGGAGACCTTATTTTTTTCCTTAAGGTCTTCAATTGATTGAATGCCCACCCATATGATGCAATGCAATCTACTTTACTAAAAGTCCACTGATTTAAATGGTAAGCACATCCTAAAGATACTCTTATGAAAATATTTAGGCTGGTATTTGACCCCAAATGGAACCATAGCCTTGCCAAGTTGACATAGGCAATTAATCATCTTAGAAGTAGGCTCTGAGAAGAATGGTAATGTACCAGAGGATTATTAAGGAACTCTCTGGGATCAATACTTATGGAAAGGAAGGGAAGGAAGCATGGTTGGCCAGAGGAAGAAGGTGAAGTCCCAGTGTCAGTTAGCAGTTTGGGGAATTCTGAAGAAGAATGATCTTTCAGAAGTGTTCCAGTTTCAGCAGTTCAGGTGTCTTTATATGTTTTAGTTATGTGACCTTGAGTAAAATGATTCTTTTTATTCTAGGCATTCCTCTAATGGATTGACTTTTCCAACAGCAGGGGAAATAAGTCCTTCTGAATAAAAACGGGGAAACCAGGGTGCATAACACAGCATCTACCACACTTTCCTCCCTGTTACCTTTACCATATGCATAAGTCTCACCCTCTCCCACAGACTTTGAGTCTTTGGAAATTGAGATTTTATTGCCTTTCCAACATAGCACAGTGCCTGGCACAGAGAAGCCACTCAACAAATTCATTGGGTGAATTGATTAAAAACTTCAATAAAGGTTTTAATTAGAAAGTGATTCCTATGAATTAAAATTACATGCCACTAAAAACAGGATGGCTATGTATCTTTAGCTTGCTTTTCATAGTTCCCACAACTTTTTCATCTTTGAATCAGTCAAACTTCCCAACAACTTGATGGGGTAAAAAATTATAGTTTTAATTTTCTAGTTTTCTGCTTCTGAGGTACAGAGAAGGCGAAAGAACTTGCCTATGATTAGAAAGTTTATGTGTGGTGTTGGCATGATTTCCTTTGCTACAGCTTTGAGAGAATGTTTCATTACTAACTACCACCTGTTCATCTTAACTCTCAAGACCTAGATCCATAGTCATATTCTAAGGATGAAGAGAATGATTAAATGTCCAGTTTTTTTTTGGCTTCCTGTAGTTTGCTGCTGGTTTGAGTTTCTGAAACTGCTTGAATTGAGGGAAATTCTCCCTTGGTCTCACATGGGACAGCAGGTATCAATGGCGGCATCAGTGTCCAAGTTAATTCAATGAAGGGTTGAAGAAATAGCACAGCAGGTAGGGCATTTGCCTTGCATGTAGCCAACCCATATTTGATTTCTGCCATCCCAAATGGTCTGCCAAGACTGCCAAGAGTGGTTTCTGAGCAGAGCCAGGAGTAACCCCTCAGTGCTGCTGGATGTGGCCAAAAAAAAAAAAGTTAATTCAGTGACGTGTCTAGAGATAGAACTGGTTGTTATTATCATTACATAGACGCTCTCTAATTACCCAAGCAACTCGCTACTGATAAGTCAAAGTGAGACCAGACTATGAAGAGAATAGGCCTGTCTTAGTTTTTCTAAAATCATTTCTCCTTTAATTTCCATGGTGCTTATCCTCAAAAAAAAAATACTGTAGACCATCAGATGAAATTGAAAAAAATCTTTCTTGGTATTGGTTTATCTAATTTTCCTTGACCAAAAGGTCATAGATTCTCTTTCTGGGATGAACATATTTTTCATTAACTATCAAATCCACTAAGGGATAAGTATTTAATTCTTTGGAGGAGGAATAATGGAAATGTTTAAGACAAGGGCATTCTTTATTAAACAGCCTTTAAAAAAGTAACTTCTATTTCATCTTATAAAATTCTTAATGTATAGAAAAAATTATTTTTTTGGGGCCGGGCGGTGGCGCAAGAGGTAAGGTGCCTGCCTTGCCTGCGCTAGCCTTGGACGGACCTCGGTTCAATCCCCCGGCGTCCCATATGGTCCCCCAAGCCAGGAGCAACTTCTGAGCGCATAGCCAGGAGTAACCCCTGAGCGTCAACGGGTGTGGCCCAAAAACCAAAAAAAAAAAAAAAAACAACAAAAAAAAACCAAAAAAAAATGAAAAAATTATTTTTGAGAATTCTGTTTATGGTTGATTGTCTTCTCACTGTAACTTCACCTTGTCCTCTTTCTTTGCACCTTTGTCTTCATAAATAAAAAAAATAATTGTTTCAAAAAATTTTTTAAAGTATAGATCTGTGGGTTGGAACAATAGTGAGAGAATGAATGCTATTTTTTGAAAGCAAAGAGGACATAGCGAATATGTTTGCTGGCGTTTGGCTATCTTAATAATAAAGAATTTAAAACCAAAGTCAAGAGCCCATGATTCAGTGCTCTTAAAACCATCTGTGCTGTGACAAGAAAACTCTAGACTGATCCAAGTGGGTTCAGTCCATCCTGCCTTTACATCTGTGATTTTTAAAGCTCATTTGTTCCAGTGTAAAAAAAAGAATAGAACTATAAAGATTACAAAAATAAATATACAGACTAAAAATATAAAAAAATTAAAAGAAAATGCATGTGAAAGTTCTCTTCAAATAGTGAACTGAGCTTTGCTAAAGTTTTCCACTAGTTATAGATTAAGTAAGGATAAAAAATCTTGTGAAAATCTTTGCATATTGGAATGATTTTGACTTCTAGGAACTAGTAAGCACATGTTGATAGTCAAATTAATCATATGTAACATAAATGCCTACAAGATTATGATACTAGGTATTTGAGTTTTAGGAAATCCTTTGCTATATTTTGAGTTTAAGTAGTTTGAAGAGACTTAAGTTGTTATTTTTTTGGTTTCAGATATTTTTGTTGTGAGCATTTCATTTCTGCATAACTAAATTAGCCATATGGCAATATGGCTGTAAAATGAATAATAAGTATATGATTTATAGTTGGAATTCATTTCCTCATTGACAAGTCATCTGTCAATCAGATGAGGCAGCTGGTTGGCTATATTTATATATAAATTATATTATATTTATATTGTATATTATATATTGCATATAATTGACTATATTTAATATGTCTAAACTAGTTGTCAGACTAGTTTGCTTTATCCACTTGTGAAATAAGAAATCAGCCCTTTGTAAATGGATGCATTTCTATATTTTGGTATAGCAGAATGTAATCTGACTATCTTTTTTGATTTCACTTTTACAATAAGTTTGATCACCAAAAGAATCTTAAAGATTTAATATGATGAGTAAGCAGAGGACTCAGAAGATGATGCTTCTAAGCATTTTTTTTTATTTTGTTCAGTACTGCCATGAGTCTACACACTAGAGAAAAAGCCAGGTTTTATGAAATGTTTTTGACTGTCCCTCTTTTGTGTTTTTCTCTTCTCTTTACAGAAAAATCACCCAAGTGGCCAATTAGCTATACAGTAAAAAATCTTTGTGGAGGATCAGCTTGCAGTGAAGATGTTTGCTGAAAAACTACCAGGCAAAGTGTTGGCAGCAGCAGCAAAACTGCTGGACATGGAAAATTTCAAACAGTAAGTCACTGCCCTTGAGTGAGGCCAAAAATAGTTTGCTTGGGTAAGTTCCTTGAGTTCGGCAAACATAGATTTATATGAAACTAGCATAACAAGAGTAAAAAAATATTTTCCCACCCCCAAGTTTTCTTTTGATTCTTTGTAGTACAGTTTTTCCTTTAGATTTCAGACCCTGATGCTTTTTTAAAATTTTATTTTGTTTTATTGAAACCATTGTGATTTACAAAGTCCTGTGATGAACATACAATGGATCATGGCCAATTCTACCACTAGTGTTGACCTCCCTCTACCAATGTTCCTTCACCTTTTGCCCTCTGGCCTGCTGCCACTATAATAGGCCCACTTTAAGTTTAGATTGTTATAGTTTGGGTCTCTTGATTCTATTGTTGTTGACTTTGGATTGAATATTTAGTTCTTTCCTTTTTTTTTTAATCTCCCCAAGACATCTGAAATCTCTTGTCCCTTGGCATCCATCCTTTCTTTTCTCCCCCTTTTTAATTTTATAGAAAAATGCAGAAATATGAGGTAAAACAAAGTAATTAGTGTCCAAAGGTTCTATAAAAAAGGCGGGAGCCTCTATCTAAAAGATGGAAAAATGGGTGGCGGTTTTTTTGTAGTAGGTACAGCAAAACTTAGGGAGAATCGAAAGGAAAAACTTTTGGCCTAAAAATAGGGTGTCCCTATTCATGAAGCATCCTGTTATAAAACCAACTATAGGCTCCAGGCATACTAAGTGTCTAACCCCAAAGTCTTTTTTCATGCTCCCAGGAAAAGTTCTCCTCAGTCACGGTAATCACAGTCCAGCTTCTGTATTAAAGATCTTGGTTTTTACACAGATCCTATGTTAAGATCAGGGTGTCCCAGAGTGTCTTCTGGTTTCATCTCATCATTAGGTGGTGAGACAGGTAAATCCACACTAAAAACAAATTGTTGCTGTTTTCAAGTCATCAGGGTCAGATGAACCCATCTGGGAGCAAGTTGGTGCCAGAGGCATTAGGGTCTTCCCTGGTAGAATTTGGATTTTGGTTTTGGAGCAGAAAGCCATCTCCGTTCCAAGGATGGAATCTAAGGCGCAGGGGTCAAAGGCCAATGTCCAATCGACGAAAGCCTAAGTCAAGTCACTTATGACAAATGTTCAGGGTGAAAGGTCCTCCTGTAATATAAAAATTTAGGAATTCCTAGCCCTATTAGGTAAGAACTTCTTTCTATACAAATAATTTCTACATTTTAATGTGCCTTTGCAAAAAGGAACAATGCCACATGATATTACTGGTGCATATGGGGGTAAAAATAACAATTCTAGACAATCCCTATAACATGATTCTAACATGAATTCAGATTCTAAGAGAAACTTATCTACTAAAATTTCCTACTAAGCAAATTTAAAAAGGGCTGGGGAAATTGATATCCACATGAAGAAATACACAATAAAAACTATATCTATTAAGGATATACAGCTAAAGAAATATACAAAGGAAATGTACCCCTTTAAATCTTTTGACATAGTCTGGGGAAGGAATAAAATCTGGAGTACAGCCTCAGTCTGTGACATGGTCTTGTGTCGTCTGAAAACTGTTGATTATTTTTGATCATTAGAACATGTTTTCTTTATGTAGAATTTTGCTTTTACTTAGGTGTAAGACTTTCTATTTTTATATAAAGTATAGAAATTATGTACATGTTATTTTATTATTTTATTCAGTATAGTGCCCTGAAGTTCATCTTTATTGTAGTATTAATAGTTTCTTTTGGCTACTTATTAGGATATACCAAATTTGCTCATTTTTTTCAAGGGCAGATGATGAATCTTCATATGCAAATTGTATTCTTAATTTTTCTGGGTAGAAATTATGAATATTTACTTATAGATGATGAATGGGTAATGCTGTTTCACCTAATAAAAAGCTACAAATCTGGTCAAGCATACTATTTTTTTTTTTTTTTTTTTGGTTTTTGGGCCACACCCGGTGACGCTCAGGGGTTACTCCTGGCTATGCGCTCAGAAGTCGCTCCTGGCTTGGGGGACCATATGGGACGCCGGGGGATCGAACCGCGGTCCGTCTCCTAGGCTAGCGCAGGTAAGGCAGGCACCTTACCTCGAGCGCCACCGCCCGGCCCCAAGCATACTATTTTTAAAAAAAAAAATTATTATTTTGACCACAGTAGATTACAAATCTTTCACAGTAATATTTTAGGTACATAGTGACATTGAATCAGGGGCATTTCCACCACCAATGTTGTCCTCCCTCCACCCCTGTTCCTAGCATTAAGCATACTATTTTACATTCTCTTTAGCAACATGCTAAGGAGTCCCAAATGCTGCACCTCAGGAACACAGCAACGCTAGTTTTTGAAATTTTCCAGCCTGAGTTAGTACCATATTATTGTAGATTTGATTTACATTTTTCTTATGAGTTTCCTTCTAGGGACATCTCCCAGGTGTTTTTCTACTCTCCATCCTGCTCCGCCCCTCACTCTCTTTGCCTACTTCTGTGATAGACATTTGTTCTCTCTCTCTCATCCTTTTTATCCTTTATACACTGTAGTTTGAAATATTGTCTCTGAAGAGGTATCATGCATATTACTTTATCTCCTTCCAGCATCTTCAGTTTTTGTCCAGAGTGAACATCTCCAACTATTATTGTTAAGTCATCCCATCTTTGCCCTAACTGTACTCCCCTGCTATTTGTGGCAAACTTCCTTCCATGGACTGGTCCTCCTGATCCTTGTCTCTGGTATCTTTGGATATTAATGCTATATTTTTTTATATCCCACAAATGAGTGTGAGCATTCTATGACTATCCCTCACCCTCTGACTCATTTCATTTAGCATAGTACTTTTCATATTCACCCATGTAGAAGCAAATATTATGTTATGACTTTATTTTTTCCTAACAACTGCATAGTATTCTATTGTGTAGTATTATCAGTTTCTTTATTCATTCCTCTGTTCTTGGGCACTTGAATTGTTTTCAGATTCTGGGTCTTGTGAATAGTGCTGCAGTGAACATAGGAGTACAGAGGGTTTTTCTGCATTGTGTTTTTTGAGCTCCTACTTTATATTCCAGGAGTAGTATTGCTGGGTTATATAGAAGCTCAAATTCTAGTTTTTTGAGGAATATCCATATTGTTTTCCAAAAAAGTAAGACCAGTTGACATTCCCAACAACAGTGAATGAGTGTTCCTTTCACCTCACATCTATGCCAACACTAGTTGTTTTTGTTCTTTTTGATGTGTTCCAGTCTCTGTGGTATGAAATGTTATTTTATTGTTGCTTTGATTTGCATAACTCTGATGATTAATGATGCACATTTTTTCATATGCCTTTTGGCAATTTATATCTCTTTATCGAAGAAGTTTCTGTTCCTTTCTTCTTCCACTTTTGGATAGAATTAGATGTTTTATTTTAATCTTGTTAAGCCTATCAGTGCTTTATATATCATAGACATTAACCCACACCTTATATGAGTATTGGATGAATAATTTCTCACATTTTGGGGACAGTCTTTATATCCAAGTCATTGATTTTTACCAATTTTTAAAAATTGGACTGTTGATCCTGATAGCTTTTAAAAATAAAACTAAAATATAGAAAATATATATATCTATTTTCTAAAACATCATAGAAAGTATTAGGGTAAGTTGCATAAAATATGTTTTATTTCATCGCACTTACTTCAGGAACATAATCACATACTCACATATATATGTCTACTGTACTATAATATTAAGTGTATTGATTATAAATTAATACTGGATTTCTAATAAAGTGAGAGTTATGTATTTTTTGATATCCCCAGCCTATTGAAAGTTGATTTTCTCCTGCGTGAGGTTTTCGTCGTGGGTTGGGGGGTGGATGGAACCCCCCAGACTTTGCTTCCACCTCTCTGGTTTGCATGCAAATTGGGTGGGTGGGTCTAAACATGGCCTAACCCAGGGGGGTCCTTTGGAATGTTTTTGCACCTCATTGTACTGTTAAACAAGTTTCTAAGTTGCAAGTAAAATGTGTCAAATCTAAAAAAAAAAAAAAAGTTGATTTTGTCTAGTTCAGCTAAAGCATATCTGCTTTGGTTAATACTACTTCTCTGGAACCTAGTCTTTTTTTTTTTTTTTTTTTGGTTTTTGGTTTTTGGGTCACACCTGACTGTGCTCAGGGGTTACTCCTGGCTCTACACTCAGAAATCACTCCTAACAGGCTCAGGGGACCATATGGGATGCCAGGATTCAAATCATGTCCTTCTGCATGCAAGGCAAACACCCTACCTCCATGCCATATCTCCAGCCCTGGGACCTAGTCTTACTTTTTATTCTTTCCACTGTGTATAGATTTGGATTTGTGCATTTGAATAGACAGCAGACAGTTCATTCTGCTCTATTGATTGCTAAGTGTGTGATTGTTAAAAAGTCATCACTAGTTATTTTAATTTGGATTCCTAAGCTTATATGAAAAGGTTTGGGGAGGAAACAGGGGAAGAGGAGTTATCTTGTTATAAAAGAACTGAAGTAGGGATATAGGTGACTACATACATCTTCAATAGAAAATTCATTAGATTATAATTAACATTCAAATGGATAGATGTAACAGTTTTCCAAAGGTTTTAGTTGGTTAGTTCTAACGTATTTGGCTTCAGAATTTTTCATGTTCTAGAATTTTCTCTTTTAACTAGTTTAAAGAGGTAAAAATGCTTGCAAGAGAAATTCTCCATCCATGATATATATTTAAAATTAAATTTCTTTGTTTTAGACACTGTGGTTTATGGAGTTGTTCATAATACAGCTATCCAATATTTCAACACCAATCCCATCACCAGTATAACATTTCCTCCACCCTTGTCATCAGTTTTCCAACCTTCCTGAAGCTTGCCCCTTGGCAGGTATGAATAATATATTTCTACATGTATATTCTATATATAATGTATAGTTATTATATTATTATATTCATTATAATATTTATTTATAACATTATAATTATTTATTATAATATTTATAATAATATTATGTTTATGTTATATTATTTCTTGGTACAACTAAATGATAATAGAGTTATCTAAAAAAACTTCCTTAAAAGAAAATTTGTAACCACAATCATGTTTGTAATCAAGGTGTTTAAATAAAGACATTAATTAAAAAAAAAGGAGTCCTGAACTATAACAATTCAAAAAAAAAAAAGAAAATTTGTGAAAATTGTATTTTACAATTTGGGGTATTTATGTGATTGTCTGAAGGTCTACTGAGCTGAATATGTGTATTCTATTGTTTGTTTTATTCGTTGAACTTATGTAGCTTCTATGATGATTTTATATTTAAGTTGGTATACTACTACTGGAAAGTCAGTATTAAAATTATGGGGTGTTGTACAGCACGTAAGTGGCAGAAGAGTCAGGACTTTGAGTATCTGTTTAGCTGAGCTAATGAACTTGTGGTTTGTGGGAACCCTTCAAATGTCCCCAGAGTAATCAGTTGTGAGGTAGGTATGTCCTTGAATTTTCCCTGCTAATTGGGCCTTTTCTTTGAGTCAGATGAGTCTAATACATTGATTGTTTATACAAATATGGTGGAAGTCTGGACATAGCTGACAGAACTTCTGGAAATAGAGGCATGGGGTGAGGCAGTCAGGCCTGGCTCCAAATTGTTCCTGGAGGTGTTGGCTAAAAACCCAGTCTTTTGGATTTTGGAATTCAGCATTCTAGAATTTTGGGCAGCTAGGAGTCTATGCTAAGATGAGTTTCCATCCATGATCTTTTGAAATAAGAAAAAGAGTTTTTTTTATTCATCTTCAGTATCTTCTCCATATTAAAAATTTAAGGCTAAAATGATTCCATTATTTATAGTTTTTTGTTGGACAGGAATCTGCTGTCCCCTTTATGTTTTATATTTGGCTATTAAAGCTTCACACAGGGAAGGATATTTCCTGATTTGTTGTTTTTATTTCTTAGGATGATGCAAATGTTAACCACAACCACTCTTTTGTTCCTCTCAGGACTTAACATAATAGGTTAACATTAGGTAACATTCCTATTTGGCTTTTCTTGGGGAGGCAAGAGAGGGTGAATGGAAGTTCGATCTACATGGTCCACAAGCATTTGATAGTCCCAGGCTACATTTATCGATGTGTTACCATCTTTACCATTGACACAGCCTTCTTGCCAGAGGAGAGTTAATAGACAGGCTCTACATAATGAGAGTTCTAGTTTTTGAAGAACTTGAGTAACAGAAACATCACTTCTGTCCTGGACATGCACTGTCCATAACTCAGCTTCACTGAAGCTGTGAAAAATAAATAAACTAAGCCAGTCAGCAGAGAATTATGAAGTAGGTTGGCTTCTTGCTTATGGTCTCACTCTGCATGCCAAACCAAACAGAAAACCTCTTTATTTATCAACCAGATGGGGGAGGGTTGAGTGAGTGACAAAGGTACCTATATCAAGCTACTCCAGCCTAGGTGGACATTTATTGATGCAGGAGTAGTGATCCTGGTCTTTGTGTTCATCTGTGGTGCTTCCTAAGTTTCCAATATTCTCAAGAATAAAAAGCATTGAGTAGTAAAGATGCTCAGATCTAGAGCTGGAAATAGAAAAGTTTTGGAAAGAAGAAGAAATAAAATGCCTGAACTGAAAATAACTTATTAACCTATTATAAAACTAAGTAGGGTTTGTTTTTGTGTTTTTTTTTTTCAGTTAGGGAAGAGAAAGGAGGGAAAGAAAAAGGAGAGAAATGGAAAAGAGAGGAAAGGGAAGAAAAATAAGACAAGGGAAAGAAGGGAGGAAAGATAAGGGAAGGGAGGGAAAGGAGAAGAGAGGAGAAGAAAGAAAAGAAAGGGGAGCAAATGGAAGAATGGGGAAGGGAAAGGAGGGAAGAGAAAGATAGGAAGGACAGGATGGGGGAGAGAAGGAGGGGAACAGGAGGGGGAGTGAGTGTAGAGTTCAGGAGGGGGAGATAAAGGGGGGAGAAAGGGAATAGAAGGGAGGGGGAGTAAAGGAAAGGAAAGGGGCACAACTGTCATCAGGGCTGAGGTTTCCTATTATCAGTTACTTTTCATTGGAGGCATCTTAATTACCTCTTGTTCCCTGGGTGAGGCATTAACTATACAGTTCATAGGAGCTGGTGAATTCTGGGTGCCCTCAGTTCATAGGCTAGCTGACTGATTCTTTCTTCTTCAAGTTTTAATTCTCTTTCCTGACCTCCACTGTTAGAAACCTGGAGGCAGTTTTGAAAGCTCACTATTGCTTGGAAATAACTTCTGTATCTTAAATGAGAGATACATACTCCTGTTGGCCTGGGTGGGTATTGGGAAAAGCAGGGGGCACTTGGCACTTCTTGGGGAGCTAGAAGCTTTGGACCAGGAAAGTTACTGAGGACAGAGGTGAAAGTCAAACTTCTGCCAAGTCTGTGGGAAATAAGTCGCTGCTGTGGAATACTAATAACTCCTTAGATAGGGACATGCATTCTAATAGAAGGGATGTTCTTACTGCAATGTGCAAATCAGTTTCCAAATGTTATGCTACTAGTAGGAAAGAGAAGGGAAATCGATATTTACTGAGCTTCTATTAAGTTTGAAGTCTTTGTTTGGAACGAATTGTGTCCCAAACATGTATCCCCCAAATTACACTAGAAGGCAGGCATGTACATAATGTGAGAACTCATATTTGAGGTGAGAAAATGGAGTTGGGGAGAACTTGGCTATTTTGTAGGGTCACAGGACTATTTGGGATAAGAACCAAGCTGCCAAAGCAAGGTTGATGCCTCTGTAAAAAAAAAGAATGTATACAAAAAATTGAAAAAAAAAAAGTTATGTAAATCCTGAAACTTTCACATTTTGAGTGAGCTTTGCTAGGTTGTAATTTACAACTCTTAGCATTTACTTAGTATAAGGGTAAATGTGCTTTTTATAAATTATGCCTCTCATGGGGCTGGAGTGGTGGCACAAGCGATAGGGCATTTGCTTTGCATGCTCTAACTTAGGATGGATGGCAGTTTGATCCCCTGGCATCTCATGTGGTCCCCCAAGTCAGGAGTGATTCCTTAGCACATAGCCAGGAGTAAACCCCTGAGCATCACCAGGTGTGACCCCCAAAAAACTAAACCAAACCAAACAAACAAAAAAGTTATGCCACCCCTACCACAACTCAATATAAAAATAATTATATCTATGGGCCCAGAGAAATAGCACAGCGGCGTTTGCCTTGCGAGCAGCCGATCCAGGACCAAAGGTGGTTGGTTCGAATCCCGGTGTCCCATATGGTCCCCCGTGCCTGCCAGGAGCTATTTCTGAGCAGACAGCCAGGAGTAACCCCTGAGCACTGCTGGGTGTGACCCCAAAAAAAACCAAAAAAAAAAAAACAAAAAAAAATTATATCCAAGATCAGAACAATAGTACCAGCATGAAGGTGTTTGCTTTGCACACAACCAACCAGGTTTGATTCCTGGTACCATGTGGTTTTCTGAGTATCACCAGGAATCATATTTGATAAAAAGAACTCAGGAGAATACTCTGAGCACTGTCAGGTATGGCTTCAAACCAAAAATAAATAATCACCTAAAACCAAAATATTTATATCTAACTTGGTGCTCAGGGTTACTATGGGGTCACTACTGGAGGTACTTAGGAAACTGTATATAGTGTTGGACATTTAATCAGTATTGGCCACATGCAGGAAAGCTTCTAAACTCTTTGCTGTCTTGCCAACTCCCAAATGTGCTTTTTATCCTTAAGTTTATATCTGAAAAATGTAGATAAAGCAAATTCTGAACTGTCCCCTTCAATCAATGCTTACATGATCTTTTTCTAGATTCTAGAGGAGGGATGATGATGGTCTATAATGATCATATATATATGATGATGATGATGATGATGATGATGATGATTCAATATAGTTTCTTCAAGCAAACCAGAGATGAAAAGTTTTTCAGCAGGTCTATTTCAAATACCAGAGAACCCTTCTAGAACATTCAATGTGATTGTGAGATAAACTTGGTATTAGTTTACCTTCTCACTTGCAAGTTGTTGATCCTGTGTTATAAATTTCCTCTACTAACTTGTGCTGATCTAAAATATTAAGGCTATGGAAACAGTTAAGGCTATGGAAACAATTGAGATGCCAATTTAATGTCTCTTATTCTTTTCTCAAGCCTCTTATTCTTATTTCCTTATTCTTATTCTTTTATTTCCTCTTATTCTACCTAAAACCTGCTTTTCTTCTTGGGGTATAGCCATCCTGTTCTCTAAACAACTGTTTTTGACCTTCCTTCACCTCTTTCCAAGTCCAGTTGACATTCCCCCAACAAATTTTGTAATTAAGGACACCGACCTGAGACTTCCTTAGCTCTCAACATAAACAGAAACTGACATTTAGAAAGGAGTCATTTAAGCAGACTTTATTGGAAATTTATGCTGGAGCCCAAAGGAGATAGCACTGCATGGTGTATATTCACAAGCCTTTAAATAAAACCTTAAGATAAAAATAAAATTAAAATATTTTATAATTAAACTTTTTTAATAATAAAAAAATTTAAAGTAAAATACATATTTTTAAATAAAAATAAAGCCTTAAAATAAAAGTAAAATGAAACCTAAAATTTTCTTTTAATTTTATTTTACTAAAGCACTGTGATTTATGAAGTTATTCAGTTGAGCTTTAGAATACAATGTTCTAGTACTGATCCTACAACCACTGTTAATTTTCTTCCTCCAATGTTTCTAAGGTTTCCAGCTGACCCTTAAACCACCCCTCACCCTGCCATCTTGACAGGCATCTTTCTATATTTAATTGCTATAAGTTTGCATCTCATGATTTTAGTGTTTTTGTCTCTGTGGTTTGAATGCCATTCAAACACCAATGAGGTACTTGAATCCCTTTGACTACTGGTCCCCGTTGCTTCTCATCTGTCTCTCCCCACCCCTATACTTGATTTTTTCCCTTCTTGTATCTATGCTCTGGGGCCAAGGGTGATCTAGGCATCTTCTCTCAAAACTATTGCCTTTTCTTTTTTTTTTTTTTTTGTTTTTTGTTTTTGGGCCACACCCGTTTGACGCTCAGGGGTTACTCCTGGCTATGTGCTCAGAAGTCGCCCCTGGCTTGGGGGGACCATATGGGACGCCGGGGGATCTAACCGCGGTCCTTCCTTGGCTAGCGCTTGCAAGGCAGACACCTTACCTCCAGCGCCACCTACCCGGCCCACTATTGCCTTTTCTTATCCATGTATTCTAAATACCACATATAAATGATATTTTTCTGCTTATCCATATTCTTCTGACTTACATCGTTTAACATGATATCTTTTAGTTTCAACCATGTTGCAACAAATTGTATGATTCCATACAGTAGCATAGTATTCCATTGTGTTTATTTACCATATCGTCACAATTCACTTATTTGTTGTTAGGCATCTAAGTTGATTCCAGATCTTAGCTTATTGTATTGAGTGCTGCAATAAATAGTGGTGTGCATAAAGCCTTTAATTTATTTTTATTATAACAATATGATGTACAAGTTGTAAAAATAGTAATTTTGTATATTAAATATTCAAACACCAATCTACTTCTAGTGTGACTTTCTCCAATATCCCAACCACTACCATAGTTTGCCTCCGTGAATGCACAAAAATATTTACTTTCATATTGCTTGTTACAACAGAAAGGCAAATGGAATTATAGATCAACACAGGTAAATTTGAAATTATAATTATATCTTGCTATGGTATCACTAAAGTTTGTCTAAGAATTTAGACTTGGGATATTGTTGGTGTTAGTTGTGTTACTGCTTATGCTCACTGAGGTTGGTGTATTATATAATTTTCCCATAATTTTTCCTCTGAATTTTCCTACTGGGCTGATCCTGGTTTTTCATCTCATTTGACTTTCTGTAACTCAAATATGTTCTTTTTATCTTGAATATTTAAAATCTGTAATACATGTGGCGCATACATATTACATTAAAATGACATTCTGATGATACATGTGATCTTTCCATAGTCATTCGATCTTCCTTTGGACACCACATAAGTTGGAGTCAACTAAAAGAACAGCCAGATCTTTATTTTCCATATGCATTTGAATACAAGAAATTAGGTACTCTTTAAAGTTCTTTTTCAAAAACTTTATTTTTTGTTGTTTGGGCCACACCTGGTGAAGCTCAGGGGTTACTCCTGGCCATGAGCTCAGAAATTGTTTTTGGCTTGAGGGACCATATGGGACACCAGGGGATTAAAATATGGTCCGTCCTAGGTCACTGCGAGCAAAGTAAATATCCTACCGCTCTGACCCCTCAAAAACTTCTTATACCTTTTATACTTATATGCTGAAGTCTGTTGCTGATTCATTTTTAAGCTCCTCCCATTGTTGTTTCTGCCTTTCTCTAAAAAGGAGTGGGTGCCAGCAATACCACTCCTAGGATTATACTCTAGGAGTCCCAAAATACAATACAGAAAAGTCTTATGCATTCATATGTTCATTACAATAGCCAGAATATGTAAAAACCTAACTGACCAAGAACAAGATAAGTGGATAAAGAAACTATGGTACCATTAGGAAAAATGAAGTCATGAAATTCACTTCTATATACATGGATATGGATAGTATTAAGCTGAGTAAAATGAGTCATGGGAGAGGAATAGTCATACAATGCTCATACTCATTTGTGGGGTATTAAAAATAAGATAGTATGGTACTAATATCCAGAGGTAGATAGTAGAGATAAGGTCGGGGAGGACCAGTTCATAATAAAAAGCTTGTCACAGATATTCAGGGGCATACAAAGGGTCAGAGCAAAGACCACTATAACATTGATACTTGGAAATGATCACTCAAGATCAAGTATAAGAGCTGGGTACCAAACTAGATAAAATAGTATTCATGATATACCATAAGGAACAATATATTTTTTATTGTGTCCAAAGTGAATTACAAATCTTTCACATTAATATTTAAGGCACATAGTGACAATGAGTGAGGGGCATTCCCACCACCACTGTTGTTGTTCCTCCACCCCTGTTTCTAGTCTGCATCCCATATATCCCCCTTTGACCCTCTCTTAATGCTTGTGTAACTAACTGGTCCCCATTTGTACAGTTTGTTGTAGACTGGGTATCGATTCTGTTGTTGTTGACATTGGGTTTGGTGTTCATGTCTGATTATTTTTTTATTTCCACTAAATGTTCATACGACTGTCTGGTCCTGGTATTATTCATTCCCCCCCCCCCCTCAAATTATGAGGCTGAACAAGATGATATCAGGAACAATATTGCAAACCGCAGTGTCTAAAAGGATAAAAGGGACAGAGAGAGAAAGAGAGGGAAGAGAGCCAGCAATATCTTCCACATAGGCAGGCTGGGGGAGGGCAGGAGGGAAACTGGGGAATTGGTGACAGGAAATGTGCACTGGCGAAGGGCGCTGTACAACGTATGACAGAAACTCATTCATGAACAACTTTGTATCTGTGGATAAAAAACAACAGTATTATGAACAGCTTTGTAAACTATGATGTTTAAAGTAATTATAAAATGAATGAGCAGACTATTTTATTTTGTCTTATTGTTCCACAGCAGCAAATAAATGACTTCTGATTTCTTGATTTACTTGTTTACTCTTAGCAAGGGAGAGTCTATAATCTATCTGAATGGCACTTGAGAAAGCTAATTGCCTCCCATTATCTTTATAAAAACTTGTGTTTATTCTAGTCTTGATATTTCCGAGAATCTTTTTCTAGGAAGGTTGGGCACACCCAGATGTTCAGTGCTTACTTCTGGCTCTGCAGGGACCTCTTCTAGTAAAATTTGGGAGACTGTATGTGCTGGCAGGGGTCAAGCCCATGTATAGTGTATGCAAGACAGGTGCCTTAATCACTACTATTTCTCTAGTTCCTTCCTGAAATTTCTCTGCCACAGCAGAGACTCTGCCACAGATTTCCCCTCTGGCTTGACCCAAAAGCCAGAGTTGCTGAGTGTATTCAGGACTTACCAGTGTTCTCTTTCTCTTCTTTATACAGCAAAGCATGATTTCACAAATTATTTCACAAGAAATGAGGATTTCAGATTCTGCCATTTGCTGTGGTGGTCATCTCTCATCAGGAAGCTGGAGATGGGGGTTGACTCTGCCAAACTCTCCACCCCCCCACCAACTCTGAGCCAATCAGTTGAGTTTCAGAGAAAAAATAGTGGAACAAATAGGTCAACACCTCCTTGGTGCCCAGGCTCTTGAATAACTTTGGTAAAATGAGGCTTAGAAGAGATGAACGCTTCTAGTCTCTGAAGTTCGCTCTTATCCCCTTAATTATGCTCCTTCCCCCATTTTCTGAAATCCACACTTTCTTTCTTCTTTTGGGATCAGATCTGCCAATATTTGGTACTTGGGGACTGGCTGCTCCTGGCTCTGTGCTCAGATGTGATTCCTGGTGATACAGTGCTGGGAATCAAAGAGCAAGCCTATGCTTTCTTAGTGGGACTTTCTTAGTGGGACCAAGGATATAGATATGATTTTGGGGCAGGATTATATAGCACAGTGGTTAGGGCATTAGCCTTGCACTTGGCCTACAGGTTTTATTCCAGGCATCCCATATGGCCCCTGAACCTTCCAGGAGTGAATTCTAAGTGAAGAGCCAGAAGTAACCTGTGAGCACCACCAAGTGTGACCTCCCCCCAAAAAAGACTAATATGGTTTTCTTTCCCATGGTACATTATAGCACAATTCCCTCCTTCCCTCCCTCCCTCCTTTCTTCTTTCCTCTCTCTTCATTCCTTCCTTCCTTAACTTCCTTCATAAATTTCTTCCTTCCTTCATAACTTTCTTCCTTCCTAACTTGCTTCCTATATTTCTTTTTCTTCTTCCCTCCCTCCCTCCCTCCCTCCCTCCCTTCCTTCCTTCCTCCCTCCCTCCCTCCCTCCCTCCCTCCCTCCCTTCCTTCCTTCCTTCCTTCCTTCCTTCCTTCCTTCCTTCCTTCCTTCCTTCCTTCCTTCCTTTTTTCCTTCCTTCCTTCCTTCCTCCCTCCCTCCCTCCCTCCCTCCCTCCCTTCCTTCCTTCCTTCCTTCCTTCCTTCCTTCCTTCCTTCCTTCCTTCCTTCCTTCCTTCCTTCCTTCCTTCCTTCCTTCCTTCCTTCCTTCCTTCCTTCCTTCCTTTGCTTCTTACATAAATTCCTTCCTTCCTTAACAATTTTCTTCCTTCCCAACTTGCTTCCTATATTTCATTTTTTTCCCTTCTTCCCTCCCCTCCTCCCTCCTCCCTCAAGGATATAATCTAGGTTTGAAACACACCAAGAATGAGGCTTGCACTTTACCATTTAGTCACATATCTGGCCCTCAGTTTTGTAAAATTTCCCCTTTTATACTTTAGTTTCATCTCCATTTTTTACTCATGGTCCTTGAATTCATTAAACATGTGCTATCTTATGTCAGAAATATTTTCCTGATTACATTAGCTTATTGAAAAACTGTGTGTGATTGTGTACACATATTTTTTGTGTGTTGATACAAGTGTATTGAATTTCAGCCTTGACTATTTTTTTCTCTTTCATCACTAATCACTGACTTTTTTTTTTATTGGAGGGAGGTTCATATCCAGTGATTCTCAGGAATTATTCCTGGTTCTGTGCTCATGGAATACTCCAGGCTCTGTGCTCAGCAATTACTCCCAGTGGTGCTTAGGAGGGCATATTAATCATTGAACTATCATTCTGGACCCTTAAACATTGTCTTTTTGAGATGTAGACATGTTTTGATATGATAAACTATTAGTTCACATTTTTGGGGGGACTACACTCGGTGATGCTCAGGGAATGCTCCTGGCTATGAACTCAGAAATCTCTCCTGGCTTGGGGATCATATGGGATGCCGGGGATAGAACGGCAGTCCGTCCTGGGTCATCCTAGTTCAGTGGTTGTCAAATAGTGGGGCGCCCCCCACAGGAGGGGCAAGAGGCTCGGTAAAGGGGGGCGCGTTTGACATCGGCAAACACTGTCATAACAAGCTAAGCCCCGTATTTATGTCTCTGTATGTCCCTGGAGCTGAGAGTTGCTGTGTCCTGCTTCAAACTCTGCTTCGAAAAGCTATGCATTGCAAAACATGCTCATTGTAGCCATTAATCCAGACATCACCTCTGATTTAAAAAAAATCAGCTCAAATTATTTTATATATTTTTGTTTTGCAGTTTAAAGGTTTTTTTTTTTAATAAAGATACTATTTACAGTCGCGCGGGGTGCGAGAAAAGTGTTTTTTTCCTAGGGGGGCATGACAGAAAATAATTGAGAAGCACTGGCCTAGTGCAAGGCAAACTCCCTACCACTATGCCATCGCTCCACCCCCTAGTTCAGTGCTTCTAATTCAGCACTTTCCCACAGTTTGAGCCTGCAATTTATTTTTCCTTTCTTCTAGCAATCAATAAGCCAATTTCTTCCCTGGACAAAACTCTGATAATCCTCCTTGGCTCCTTTAGGACTTGAGCAAGGAGTTCTTTAGGAGAAGGTTTCAACGACTGAAGAGATTATACAGTTTAAGGCACTTTGCAAGCAACCAACTCTTGTTTGGTTAGCAACACATATGTTCTCCTGAGTACCACCAGGAATGCTCTCTGATCTCTGAGACAAGTATCCAATCTATTATTGCTCCAAACTCAAGGGTGTGTGTGAAGATTAATTGAGTAAATGTATATTAAATACTTAAAAAGAGACCAGAAAGCTAGGACAGTGGGTAGAGCACTTGCCTTGCATTTGGCTGACTCAGTTTCCATTTTTGGTATGGTTCTTGAGTGCTGTCAGGAATGCTGTTGGAGCACAGAACCAGGAGTCATCCCTGAGCACCACCAAAGATAGCTTCCAAACCAAACCAAACCAAACCAAACACACACACACACACACACACACACACACACACACAATCTTTTAGAAAATGCTTAGGAGGGTCGGAGAGATTGCATGGAGGTGAGGCGTTTGCTTTGCATGCAGAAGGACGATAGTTCGAATCCCTGCATCCCATATGGTCTCCTGAGTCTGCCAGAAGCGATTTCTGAACATAGAGCCAGGAATAACCCCTGAGCACTGTCGGGTGTGACCCAAAAACAAAAATAAATAAAAAAGAAAATGCTTAGGAAATAGCAACTCCAGAAGGAAGGTTTCATTTTCATACCCAATGATCTAGAAGCGTTTCTTTTACATGCCTCCTTTGGTATTTCAGGACTTTGAAGTGACAGTGTAGGGGAGAGTTTACTGCAAGAATTCCTGTGTGAGATAAAGGTCCCAATGAGCAAGGCCACCAGAGGGCAGGTGTGGATCAGAGCCATTCTTTATTGACTGGAAGGTCTGGATCCTTAACCTACTGGATATTTCCCAGAGTGTCTCTGCGCATGCATCTGTGACGATGCTCAAATAATAATTTCCTGGGTTTTGTGGCTAATTCTGCCCATTAGATAATCAAGGAAATGAGGTGGGGGGGGGGAAGCGGCTTGTTTGTAGACAAGTAATTACCATCATTCATGTGGATTAGTGTCACTTACGTATAATTATTCAGTCGCATCACGTGATAGGGTTAGCTTTCCGTGGAGTGTTTTTTATTAGGGCTGGGAACGCTGCACATTTTGGGCTCTGCCTTGGAAGTGGTTTTGAAGTGGCTTGTTGACATTAGCTGACAATCCACGGACATCCCTGCAAAAGGAGACAGACTATGCAATCTATCACTTGCACCCTCATGAAGTGGGTGGCTAGCTCAGAGAACAGTCTCTGTCAATCCGTTCCTCCCCACAGCTCTTGCTCAAGTACTTACAGATGGCTGGAGGCCAGGCTGTTTTCTGGCCAGGGATTAATCTTGGAGTTCCTGAGAAGCAGGTGGACAGAAAGAAAAGGAAGAGAATACAGCCTGCAGCGGGCCTCAGTAGATACTCCCAGGATGGCTTGTCCATCCAAGATTCCTGACCAATTTGCTGCCTTTAAAAAGCCACAAAAAGGGCAGGGGAGATAATACATCAGATAGGTTGCTTTTGTGCGGCTTACCAAAGTTCGATCCTTGGCATCCCATATGGTCTCCCAAGCCAGCCAGGAGTAATTCCTGAGTGTAGAGCCAGGAGTAAGCCCTAGACACCACTAATGTAGCACCCAAGTAAACAAAATAAAAAGCCATTAAGGGGCCCAAGGATACAGTACAAGTAATGCACTTGTCTTGCATGCCACTGACCTATATGCACCACAAATGGTTCCTGGTTTCTTTATCAAAGCCAGGAGTAAGCCCTGAACACAGAGCCAGGAGTAAGCTTTGAGAATTGTGACCCTCAGAAATCAAAACAAAAAAATAAAAAAAGAAAAGAAAAGAAAAAACGTATTAATTAGCCTTTTCTATGCATGCCAGTGTGATGCTATATCTGTCACAGTAGCTTCTTTGCACCCTCATCCCTGAATTTCTTCCTCCTCATTTTTCCTGATTAGCAGCCAACTTGTCTTTTCAGTTCTCCAGCCAATGACTCCCACTAGCTGACATGGCACCTACGTTTCACTATCCCTTCAAAAACTTCTCTTGTCGGTGAGGAGTATGTTTGTAAAAGAGGAGAAAGGCCAACCAAGGCAACTGGGAATGAGATTTCCCTTTTTCTCACGAGAAGATGTGTAGGAGGCAGCACAGTGGAAACGACTCATACAGGGATGGGTTTCTTTTAAGAGAGGAACCTGAACACTCAGGCTGGTCAACTCTGTCTTGGTGAGGCAAGGAGTCCTAGTTTTGGGGACAGCACCTTTTTAGCAAGTGGTAGTGTTATGGATGCCGGGAATAGAACCTTGGTCTTACACATGCAAAGTGTATACTGAACTACAGAGCCTCTGCTTTATTTATTAATTTTGGGGGACCTTCCAAAGTAGTAGTGCTCTGGGGGTTCTGAAGATGAACTGCAAAGGCCTGAAGGTGCGGCACTGCTCAGACCCTCGGATTCTGAGACCTAGTAGTGTTTGTTGGCCTCTCAAGCTACACCCCACTAATGATTAGGGTGCAGAGGCAGCCGTGTGGTCTGAGGATTGAATCCATGTCAGACACACAACTCTTTGCTATCTCTCAGGCCCAAGGCTTCTTTTTGCTATGCAGGGACTTTCGCCAAAGGAATACATTTCTTTGGTAACACATGTACTAGAGATGTTGGCCATACTTAGGCCACCCTGACAGGACCGAGGCATCTTCAAGGCTACTCCTGGCAATGCTCAAGGTACCATCTGATCCAGAATTGAACCTGGCTCAGGTGCATACTAGGCCTAGGCCTTGACTACTCTGCCATCTTCCTGGCCCGAGTCATGCATTTTCACATGGCCCTACTGTGTTTAAACAGCTCAGACTGACAATACAAAAGGATACAGGTTAGTGGGAGAGGGGAGTGACGGTCACTACCATTAGCGGTGCTTTTGTCTGGAATTCCTTTGTCAGGGAGTTTTAGCATGGACTTCTCTGCTCTCTGGCTCTGTCTTGGAGATTGCCTAGCTTTATTTACACACAGATCTGAATAAGACAGCAAAGGATCCAGGGGGTCAGAGAGGCCCCCTGCTGACTTTTCATCTGTTTTAGTATCACCAAGAATGAGCCGTTCATTCATTTCTCTCTGTGTTGGAGGCAGTAATTGGGGCTCAGGCAAGTTGCATCTTGCCAGGGAAAACCAACCTCCCATTGTTACAGTGGGAAACAATAAAGAGAATCATTAGTCTCTCAGCGGGGCGATGGTGATGGGAAGAATCAGTCCCTGGGAGAAGAGCTTGCACTGTCTTGTTGGCCCACACTCCAGGCAGTGCTTAGTTCCTGTTTCTGCTCCTGCGTCTTGTGTCTCATGAGCTCAAAGACTCAGGGCTCAGCTTTCTCCTTGATCCTAAGGCCAGAGTGCAGTCGGATGACCAGATAACATAACCATGGGTTCTCAGCACCTTGTACTGGAAGAGCCCCAAGGGACCTCTGGGCCTGGTCTATAGCACTTTTAGTTTGTTTCCGGGATCACTAGTTCAGAGTTGGGGTGCAGGCCTAGGAGGAAAAATATCAATCCTTCTCTTTGTAGATGGTCACACTACTGTTAGAAAGAATCTAATTAATGTGACCTACACTGGTACTTGTCTAACCTTTGCTTCTAATCCACTATACCAAAAAACCCACTTAGGAAATCAACCTCCCTTACAGAAAGCTGCTGGATTTAGTAACGTTTCTGCCAATTTGAGGCTCATCTCCAGGTTTATCATTGTTTTTTCTTTAAACCCCATTTTTTCATTCTGTGCACTTCTTCACTTGATAATATTTGGGATAGTTTTTAGTCATCTTCTTGGTGTTAGAACTGGTTTCCAACATGGTTTCTGGTTCCTCTTGGGCAACACTGCCCCTTGTCATTCCCAGCCTTGCTGAGCTTCACCCAATCAAAGTCCTGCCTCAAACCATTTCTTGTTGGTCATTCTCCTTTGTGCCAACTTTCTCTGCTTCTTTATATCATGCCACATTATAGTTGTGTTTGGAATAAAACTGTAACCAGATTGTTACTTCCCTCCCAAATTTTGATCCTCCTAATCAAAGCTACCTTCTCAGACTGGCATTAGCCATGCTTTCCCCCACTTTTCTCCTCTTTGGTTGCCATTATGTTTGCAATGACCAGGGAGTCACACACTTTCTCATGGTACTTACGGGTATGGGTGGGGCCTGCTTTGTCTGTGGTGCTTGCACATAGATACCTGTGCATTGGCAAAGACACACTCTGCGCTTTGGAAAAACAGGACACTAAAATTATCGAGACCGCTTAGCACAGGTGGGCAGCATAATACTCATGGCCTCACATTTGCAAGGCAGGAGCTTTGAGCTCCTGAGACATTCCTTCCATCACCCCCATATTTTTTTTAAGATTTGCAAGAATTATTTTTTGTTTGTTTGTTTGTTGTTTTTTTGGGGGGGATCACACCCACGGTGGCACTCAGGGGTTACTCCTGGCTCTATGCTCAGAAATCAGTCCTGACAGACTTGGGGGACCATATGGGATGCTGGGACTCGAACCACTGTCCTTCTGCATGTAAGGCAAATGCCCTAACTCCATGCTATCTCTCCAGCCCCCCAAAATTTGCAAGAATACTATAGCCTATTTTCTATTCATTTCTCATCTGTCAGGGCCTATTCCTGTTCTGTTTTAGTCCTATCCTTTATATTCTTGACACTGGCAAAAACATTCCTGGTCTCTTTGTGTCTAACTTAAAATTTTTTTATTTAAAGAACCATGATATATAAAGTTAATGGTAATTGAGTTTTAAACATATCATATTTCAACACCAATCCCACCACCACCAGTGTCAACTCCCATCACCAGTGCTCTCATATTCTATTACCCCAACCCCCCCAATCAACCTCTCTTACCCTCTGTCTGCCACCTTGACAGCACATTAAAGTTCAGTGGTTTCTGCTTAGATTTCATTAGATTTCAGTGTTGTTGTTGAGTCTCTCCTTTGGGTTTTGATCACTCTCATTCCCAATATAACCAAAGCCCAGATCCCTGGTCTCCCACTGCTTCCCTTTCTAGTCATTCCTTGATTTCCTGTCTTCTCGATCCTATTCCTCCCTAATCTTCAGGTTCAAGGGTGATGTAGGCATTCCCCCTTTACTACATTAAATCTCTTCATCAGTTAGTTATTCTACAAAGCACAGATAAGTAAGGTCATCTTGTGTTTGCCTTTCTTCTTTTAACTTCATTCAACACAGTAGCTCCCAGTTCAAACCAGGTTGCAGCAAATTTCAAAATTTCTCCTTCATGTCTCTCCCAACAAAACTGTCTTGAAAGAGACAGAAGAGAGAGAACTGAAAAGGAGGAACAAAGTTTTGATGAATCTGTAAGTCCTCACTGACTCTTCATTCTTGATTATATCTCTGCTTACCAGCTGTCCCCACTATTTC
This sequence comes from Suncus etruscus, assembly GCF_024139225.1. Lineage (NCBI taxonomy): Eukaryota > Metazoa > Chordata > Mammalia > Eulipotyphla > Soricidae > Suncus > Suncus etruscus. The sequence goes on along the minus strand of NC_064867.1, from coordinate 27,070,566 downwards.
CCTGCAGACAGCAGTTTTCTTACCAGGAGGCCCCAGGCCTTCTCCAGACCAGGTTATTGCTGGCATTTTTCACTAAGTTATTTTCTAACTCATAAAAATGGATAAAGAACAGGTGGCTGGCTTCCTTGGCTTTCAGTCAGAAAGTACAAAGGTTGAATAAAAGATTGAAAAGCTTTTCAGAATTTCATCTCAGATTCCATGTTGTTCATTGGAAAAGAGAAAAATATGCTAGATAGAACTCAAGGTTAATGAGAAGAGCAAATGAAGGGGAGAGCTCTTTAAGACAAATACAAAGTAGGCACAAGCATAAGTCATATTTTGGCTGTTCATGAACTTTGCTTTTCTGAAAGGGCCACTGGAATTTGCCAATCTCACAGATGCTACCAGGAACTGTCTAATATAGGTGCTGTGTATCATTTCCACTTCATTGCCCTATTAGTGATATTTTAGGTTTCATGTGTTTTTCTGATTTGGCAGGTTGTTGTGGGGGGCCCCTGGGAAGACTCAGAAAGTTTTCTGTCCAAATGAGTGGTAATTGCTATTTGTTTTATGCCACTTGAGCACAGAAAAGGTTTCAGAACACGTTAGGGAAAACTTGTGTTTTCTTGCAGGTTTTGCTGCTAACCAAGGAGCAGTGTTATTTGTAGAAAATTGCCGCATGTTTCAGAATTTTGTTAATTGGAACAGTGGTCGGTTTATTTCTAGTTCTAACATGCTGTAAAAAAAACACAAATGAACAAAAAACAACTACATTAATTCCTCTTCCTTTAGGACATTACTAGCGTCTAAGTCTTATTCTCAGAATATTTTTTATTTATTTCATATTTGTCTTTGGGACACACCTGGATGCACGCATGGTCACTCCTGGAGACCTCAACGGTCCATATGGGGTGACAGTTGGCCACACGTGAGGCAAGTACCTTACTCCATGTATTATCTTTAGTCCCAAGGATTTGCATTTGGAACAAGTTTCCAGGTCAGATCAATGGCAGTGTGTGAAGCTGACACTTCCAGAACTGTGGTCATTGGAAGAGCAGAGATTTTTGCTCACAGACATAAATTCTAATTTTGATTCTGTCATGTCCTGTGTATGTGACTTTGACTAAGTTCTTTTATCAGTGTAAGACTTGGTTCATTGATTCACAGATGGGAGAGAAAATGCTTTATTCCTATGATGGTTGTGAGACTTAAGTACCAGAATCTGGTATTTTGCCAAAATTCATTTCCTAGTCCCTGTTCTTTCCTGTCACTATTTGAAATCATCTAGGAAAATAATCAAATGATGGCTTATTCTATAAAAGAGTGACTAAAATTGTCCAAGAAGAATCTAGGGAAATATAGTTCTGTTCTAAAAATCTTCTAAAAGGACATCATTTTAGTGAGTTTAATAAAAATCCTTTGTTTGTTTGTTTGTTTGTTTTTGGGCCACACTCAGTGATGCTCAGGGGTTATTCCTGGCTCTCTGCTCAGGGATCACTCCTGATTGTGCTTAGGGAACCATATGAGATGCTAGGAATTGAACCCAGATCTACCATGTGCAAGGCAAATGCCTTACTCACTGTACTATTACTTTGGCCCAATAAAAACATTCTAAACATTCAAAAGAAAATTTCATGAAAACTTTTCTACCTAAATTCTTAAATAATTTTTAGTTCAAACATTTAAGGGTCAGTATATTAACCTTTGCTGTATATATTCAAAATCCTAAGGGACTCCATCCAAAGTAAAATGAGACATGAGTCTGAGGGAATGGGTAATTAACATCTCCCATGCCCCACTCCCAATTCACTTCTTTATTATTTTTGTTTTGTTTTTGGGCCACACCCAGTGGAACTCAGAGCTTACTCTGGGCTCTGCACTCAGGAATCACTCTTGGCAGGCAAAGGTTCCATATGGAATCCAGGAAATCAAATCCAGGCTGATTACATACAAGAATAGGCTCTACCTGCTGTACTGTTGCTCTAGCACTCTAATTTCTTTTAAATTAGTGAGATTATGTTTCTGAGCAGGAAACTGAGCCTGTCTGGTACCTGGATTTAGATTTGTTCTGTTTTCCCAAGAATAACACTGCAAGAATTTAGGAAATACCATTTTCAGGGTAAAGTATTCAATAATGGATATAATCAAGAGTTCTGAACTCAAAACATCTGAATTTGTTCAATTTGTTCATCTGAATTTGTTTATTGTTGTGAGGTATCATTGGATCACCTTATATTCATTTGTTTGACTTAGAATCATTTATATGTATATATGTGTGTATATATATTTATATGTATTTCCCAGGGAAATAAATGACTCAAATTTTTTTTTAAAAAGTATGCTTTCTCTTATTCTCTTAAAACACAGAGCCTTCTGTTTTATTTGTAATTTCAGCTTCCAGCCTATTTTTGAGATGTGAAAACTAAAAATGATCTCACCTTTAATAGGCTTTTTTTAAATACAACTGACAGCAGACATGTGCAACCAAATAGAAATCGTGGCTCAGTCTCAGGCTCAGGATAATGGTGACCAAAGGGAAGACTAAGAACTGAGTCATTAGGACCTCTTGCCATGCTTGAGGGGCAGCTACTGTGGGCTTGAACAGTTTTCTGCACATAAGAATCAGTCTGTTGCCAGAGTTTGATATTTTTAAAAAGATATGGAAAAGGCTCTTATGGGATTAGTTTTAAAATTGGGAGGAGGAGATGGGTCACACCTGGCTGTTTTCAGGGTTTACTCTTTGCTCTGAGCTCAAGGATCAGTGGTAGTGCTTAGGGGACCATATGAGATGCTGGGGATTGAACCTGGCACTTACAAGGTAAGCACCTCACCTGATGTCATCTCTTGGGCCCATATGTGATGATTTGCAATGTTAGAAAAACATTAACTATGCAAGTTATTGCCATGTGGCTGTAGTATATGTCTTTCACAAGCTGTCAAGTGTCACCTGCCTTCATGCACCTGCCTGTATTCTAAAAAGGTGAGCAGGTTATTCTTCTCCATGGTTCAGGGGATAGTGGGAGAAGAAAGTGTTGACTCAGAATATGTCACTCAGTCACTGCTATTAAACTGTTAGATCCTGTATAGCAACTCCCGGGGTTAAGAACTAATGTTGAAACATGTCTAATGAAATAAAACCATTGTGTGAAATAAATTAATGTCACCTGAGATTTAACATGTTCTACAAAAAAAAAAATAAAGAATCATCATTGTTAGGTTCAAACATGACATTCCTTTTCTCAAAAAAAAAAAAAAACAAAACATTTCAAGGCAGACATTATCATATCATTATACAATTGAAAGCATATTGGAAATGTTCCTGCCTGTTAAGCTCGAGGCTATGAATTTGATCCCCAGTGCCCCTCTAGGAGCTCGTGTGATCTGAACAGCTCTTCTGTGTGCAGTTCCTGGCATTGCAACTGACTTCCAGCAAGTTTTCATACAGTTGTGTGTTGCTCTGCAACTAATTGTAGCTGAAGTGTTGAGCCTTGGTGAGCACAGTAGTAAAGAAAAGTGTGGGAGCATTGTGAAACCTCCAAGTAGCCCCTTTCCTGCTCTCAAGCCTCTTTGTGACACCACAACTTATGCAGAACCCTATGCATATATCTCAAATAAAGTTCTGCAGTCTCAGGGAGCATTTCATTCAAATGTGTGAACATAATTGTTTGTGGTGTGTGTGTGTGTGTGACCCCCATTATTGAAACCAGCAGAAGGAAGGAAGAGGAAGCAGATGATCGATCCTTCCAGGTTTTCTCTGTGGTTTTCTATCTGATTATATAACTGTAGATACATATCAAATGTAGGATGATGTTATGCTAGACATGATAATATTGCCCTAGGTTTGCATTTTTGTTCTTTTATTTAGTTTGTTTTTGGGTCACCACTGGCGATGCTCAGGAGACCATATAGGAATCTAGGGATTGAACCTGAGACAGCCATGTACAAGGCAAGTATCCTGTCCACTATATTATTATTTCTTCTGCTTCCAATTTGCTTTTTATATGCTAGTGTGTAAAGTAGTATCTTAAATTTTCTAAAATCTTAAATTTTCTATTTTATGAGAATTGATCACTTTGAGGAATGATTTCTCTATCCTAATAACTTCTTGGCCATATGTCTTTCTCTTTTGGTCAACTATATCCTTTAGTTCCTGGGAGGGAAGTAGTTATTTTTTTTTCTTCTCATAAGTGAGATGTGTGAGTTCTTTATATATTACAAATATACGTTCTACACTAGAAATACAAATTATAAATAATTGTTTTTAACTATGTGACTGGCCTTTATCTTCCAACATTATCAAGAAAAAGATAGAATGGAATAATACTTTTTATTTATGTTTTTGGGCTACTTTGGAAAATTCTCTGGAGTTACTCTGGGGTCATATCAGGAATCATTCCTAGTAATGCTTGGGGGATCTTAAGGATGCTTGGGATCTAGCCTACCTTGATCACATACATGCAAGGGAAGCGCCCTGCCTACTATGCTACTACTCTGGCCCCTAGAGCAGAATAAATTTTTGTAAAGTCCAATATATTTTTTTACCTCTTATCTACTGTGATTTCTTTTGGTGTTTTTTAATGCAGTATCATGATTTTTAAAGTGTTTTCTTCTAGAAGTTTTATATGTTTTTTTCACATAGGTTATAGTTTCCATTTTGAACTAATTTTGTTGTTGTTTTGGGGCCATTTCTGATGATAATCAGGGATTAGTCCTGGTGCTTTGCTCAGGAATTACTCTTGGCAGACTCAGGGGCCCATATAAGATGCGGGGATCGAGCCAGGGTTGACTGCATGCAAGGTAAGTATCCTAATTTCTGTATTCTCACTTCAGTCCCATTTTGAGTATAATTTCTGTCTAATATGGGAATTTGAGTCTATTTTCTAGGGTTTTGTGTATTTCTTTTTTCCCCTCTGCATCGCCAAATTATCATAATATCATCTTCTGCCAAGGCTCACTGTGTCTCTTCAGCTCTGTAAAACCATTTTTCCTTAGAAATGTACACCCGCTTTTTTATTTTCAGATAGTACATGTTTTATTTCTTAGACTTCAGTTTGTTCATTTTTAATACTTTATGATATACTTTTTTATATAGCCTTTAGGATATATTCTTTTTAGTTTTATGCTTTATTTCCAGAAACACGTGATTCCTACCAAATATTTTGGATCTGTTAAGACTTCTTACTTGTCGCCCAGTGTATTGGAAGTTTTGTTTTGTGGGCCCACATAGAACTAGTTTTAGTTTCTGGGATCCTTAGTTAGAGCTACTCTCTGTCATAGAGAAGGGTTTTTCTGCTTCTTGATTTTTTTGCCACGCCTAGTAATACCTACGGGTTACTCCTGTCTCTGCACTTAAGAAACAGTATGGTGCTCAGGAGACCATATGGGATGCCAGGGATCTTACCTGGGTTGGCCACGTGCAAGGAAAACATTCTACCCATTCAACAGTCTCTCCAGCTCCACCAGGAATATATTCAGCTGGGAGCTGATTTCAGATACTCATTGGAGTCACATTCTCTGGTCTTGCAATCATTCTCTGTCTTGATACAGAGGACTTAGCTAGTTAGACTTCCACTAACTGTAGGTTTAACCTCTTTCATCTAGTCCTGGTTCATCTAGCTCCTGAAACCCTTATGTTCATTTTTCTAGGACAGTCACTCTCTATTCACTATTCCTTTATTCTCTAATATTTCCTATTCTTTATTCCCTCTATTCCCTAATGTAAACTATTTGGTGACGAGTCTTACTTTCTTGTGAGGTCACCACTACGTTGAAAAAAAAATAGATTCTGTAATTCATTCAGAATTTAGTTATGCTTTAATAAATATGATTTTCATAATATTTATTAATCATATTGCAGGAAGCAGAGCACTGTGGTTTTTGTTCCCATATTGTGTCTGGAAATGGTCAGAGAATTTAAGTAGACAGTCTTTGTTGTCGTTAAGATGAAAATCTCAGTGTTGTGGTTCACAGACCACGGCATCTGAAAGCAGTGTTTGTTCCTTGCTTCTCAAAGTTTTCTTTATATTTTTCTGTGTTTTGGGGTGATAATTGGGTATGCTAAGGAGTTACTCTTGGTTCCATGCTCAGGAATTATTCCTGGAAGTGCTCAAGGATCCATATAGGATGTGGGATCTGGAGCCTACTGCATACAAGGCAAGTACCTTACCTACCATACTATCTCTCCACCTAAGCTTCCTGTATTAATGACCTGCATATAGACATTGTCTCAGTGATCCGTCCTCAGGAAGCACATTAATACAATATTGAGAAAGCTCTAGTTTTTGTCCTTCCTTGGAACAGAAGCTTTAACTGGGTCTGAAAGATAGTATAATAGATAAGAAGCTAGCCTTGCATGCAAGATGACCCTATTTTGATCCATTTCTGGAACCTCATATGGCACCCTTAGTCCTCCAGGGAGTGATTCCTAAGCTCAGAGCTGAGTACTACCAGGTGTGACCTCAAACTTTCACCCCAATAAAAAAATAAAGAAAAAGAAATACTAAGCTCTATTTTGATTCAATCATGAGAGAAAAAGAAAAACTGTAAAGCAACTAATTTTACCAGTACATGTGATCCCATAATTAGAAGCAGTTGGATGGGAACTTTTAGAAGAGGTGAGCATGCGTGTTGGCTGAGTGGGGTACTTCATACACCTCCTGAAATTTTATCTCATCCCTTTTTTCCTAAAATTGAGGTTGTCCTTACTTGAATCGGCTACAGGAGGCTCTGAGGCAGCAAGGATGGACTCAGTGCAACATTTGGAGGACACTGAGGTCATAGGCTCTAAGTGTCTGGTTGTCTCCGAGTCAGCTTTCCCAGTCAGCAAGAATTTTGTTCTCAATTTACTTGCTTTTATCTGCCTTCCCCCATTTTAATTATGTTTAATACAGACATTATTGGTCTTTCCTCCTTTTATTCTTCTAAATATTAAGCTGAATTTATTTCTGCAAAAAGAAATAAGGTTAATTAAGTGCTCGTTTTAAGATATGGTCTTTTTCTGAAACTGACACCATGAAAATCCTGGGTTCAAGAAAGATCATAATGAAACTGGCGAGGTGGCACTAGAGGTAAGGTGTCTGCCTTGCAAGCACTAGCCAAGGAAAGATCGTGACTGCGGTTCGATCCCCCGACGTCCCATATGGTCCCCCAGTCAGGAGCAATTTCTGAGCGCTTAGCCAGGAGTAACCCCTGAGCATCAAACAGATGTGACCTGAAAAACCAAAAAAAAGAAAAAAAAAAAGAAATAAAGATCATACTTACTACAACATATGGCAACATATTAAACAGTTAAATATATATATATAAAATATAGATGATTCTAACTTCAGTTTGGGGTGCCACATTCAGCACATTTGGCAGTTTTTTGGGCTTACTCTTGAGAGATCACTCCTGGCAATGCATGGGGCATCATATGTATTATTAACCATCTATTTTGTTTGTTTCTGTTTTTGAGCCACACCTGGCAGCAGCACTCAGGGGTTACTCCTGGTTCTGTGCTCAGAAATTGCTCCTGGCAGGATTAGGGGACCTTATGGGATGCCGGGAATCAAACCCTGGTATGTCCTGGCTCAGCCACATTCAAGGCAAACACCCTACTACTGTGCTATCTCTCTGGCCCTTTGCTAAGCATCTAACCGTAGTTGGCCACATCCCCTTAAGGCCTGTACTATCTTTTTAGTATTTTTATTTCCTAGATATATTTATTTCCTACTTATATCTGAAACTGGGTGAGGGGTTATACATAATTTATCTCAAATATTTATCCCAGTTCTAAGGTGTAATGGAATTTGAATCCAACTGTGTTTTGTTCCTGAATCTAGACTTCTCTGCTTAGCTCTGATTCTGTGTTGACATCAGAATAATGAAGGTCAATGAGAATACACAGGAGAACGGGTCCCTGTGCTGAACTCATCTTCTCTTCAGTCTCTCTCTCCTAGAATTAAGCTGCTGCTTTCCAAAATACAAGGGGGACTAGGATGATGTAAAGGCTTAGCGCTCCAGAGAAGAGGCAAAAGGAGGAAAGTCCTATGTGATTTTGACCTTTCAATTTCACTCTCTAGATAGAGACATGCCTTCTCTGAAGCACAAAGAGTTAAAACTAAAAATGAAAGCTCTGCCCTTTTCTCTTCGATACCTCAAGAGTAACTGACATAATAATCACCGATTTCTATTTCAGATTTAATAGTGAATATGTATTTTTTGTTCTTAATTACAAAAAATGGGTGTCTACTTTTTTTTTTCAAACTTTAAAGACAACACAAATTTATTTCAAAGCAAATTGCAGATATCATCATGAATCATTGGAAGATTTCACAATCGTGAGTCCTAGCCATTTCACTGAGAGAACCCCCTAACCCAGTGGCCTGTCCTTAGGTTCACAAGAATGATGATTCGGATTATAAGGATGAGTAGTGTATCTGTGCCAATGGTGAGGTTAAACTGTAAATGGGACCACTGTAGGCAGGCTTCCGCCATTCAAATACCACCTACATGATTTTTTATTATCAACATTGTTCTTTACTTTCTATTTTTCTGTAAATCATCACTTCTGCAGGGATGGAATGTTGGGCCCTATCTATTGGTGCTTGATGGGGGCAGGTTGTTGCAATTCTGTTGCTTTGGGGATTATTTCTGGGAGTTGTTCCCACTGGTGCTTGGGGATTAGGTGGTGTTAAGGATCAAACCAGGGTTGGCTGCATGCAAGGCAAGCATCTTAGTCTCTGAATTGTCTCTTTAGCCCTAATCAACACTTTCCTTTTTAACTTAAAAATAAACTTAGCTCTGTTCTAAGTACTATCACAAAAATTCAGTGGTTTGATAATGACATATGTGCTTCTTATAAATACCTAATCATAAAGGTATATAAAATATTTCTTTGTGAATTAGCTGGAATCACACATGTAACTGTATCCAGGTATATTAGAACAGGGTCCAGCATACTTTAGCTAGATGCTCTTTGTGAAAATGTATTTTTGTTTATTTTTTGTTTGGGGGTCATACCTGGTGATGCACAGGGTTTACTTCTGATTCTGTGATCAGGGACCACTCCTGGCAACTCTCAGGGGACTATGTGTGCTACCAATTATTGAATCCAGGTCAGCTGTATGCAAGTCAAGAGTCTGCCAGCTATCCTATTACTCTGGGCAGAAAGTGTTTTTGTTGTTGTTGTTATTGTTACTGCTGTTGGGTTTTGGGGCCACACCCAGCTGCTTAAGGGGATATCCTGACTGTACTTGGTAGTTGCTCTTGATAGTATTTGTGGGATTCATGCAGTGCAGGGAATTAAACTTGGGCCATCTGCCAGCAAAGCTTGTCCTCAGACCCAAGGTTGGTATGTTTTTTTGGTGGAATTTAGTAAGGTCCATTAATTCCTTCTTCCACTCTCTTTGGAACCCACATTCAACTGTGCCCAGGGCTTACTCAGGCTCCGTGCTCTGGGTCACTACTGGTTTGCTCAGGGGATCATATTGAGGTGCTAAAGATTAATCCTGGGTCAGAACATGAAAGGCAAGTGTCCTATCTTTTGTCCTATCTCTCTGCCCCCCACATTCAGTTTTGTATATTCTATAGATGCCCTAGCAATGGCAGAGTTGATTCATTGCTTCAACAACCATATGGTCTATAAATCTGAAAATAGTCAGCATATGAGCCTTACAGAACCAATTTGCTCACTTCTGGCTCAGAGGAAATCCTTCCAGTGAGGGGGGTCTGTGCCTTCCTAGGATCATCCCCTTGGTTTCATTCATGATCCAAGCCCCTTTCTCTTGAGATGTATATGTGTGTGTGTGTGTGTGTGTGTGTGTGTTTTCCTAAGAAGAGATTGTTCTATTTCCTGAGAGGACCAAGATGAAGAAAATTCCCTGCCACGTAGTCTGGAGCCCTAGCAGCTAATGAAGCTCTATTGATAGATCTCCACCAAATGTCGATTTGCTACAGGAACTAGCTGTCTCCTTATCCCCCCAACCAGCTGGACCCAACATTCCAGCACGCTTCTTTCTGGTCTTCAAAATGGCTGTGACAGAAGATAGGATTTCAAGCTTGAAAACAGCTTTGAATAAGAATCCTTTGAGTAAGAAACAATGATTTTTTTTCTGTCATCCTTAGCTCTCATATTCTTGGCAAGTGTGGGCAGCTTCCATTTGAGGTACAATTGAGCATTGTTAGGCATGAAAGTAATTTTCATTGGGTGAAGTCAGGGGAAAAACTGTGAGATTGTATCACCTCCTATGATGCAGGCCTTTTTTTTCCTTAGCTATTTTTTGGCCACGGGGACTAAAATTTCTCATCAAAGGAAATAAGAATTGTTAATTTTGAGAGCCAAAGATAAATGACCATAGGTATGCGTATTTCTCATACTATTATAGTTGTTCATTATTGGAAAGCAGCAATTAAACATATAACCCATACGTAATGAATGAGACAAAAAGGTTTCACAATTGAACATTTTTATAGGCTCTTTTGCAAGTTGTTTATAGTTTAATGAGCTGAATTATTAGCAAGTGTTATTTTAGAGAAGACAATGATGCATTGATATCTGTTTTTGTGGTGTGTGTGTGTGTGTGTGTGTGTGTGTGTGTGTGTGTGTGGGGATTAGGGGAGGTTTGGGCAAATTTGAAGAAGACTTTTTGTATGTGGGGTGTGGAAGAATGTATAGTTTTCTAGGTGTAGAAATAGGTAGAAGATATTTCAGACAGAAAGACCTTTCCACTCCTTCTGGGAATCAGTGATAGGACTTTACAAAATAGTTAAAATATGAGTTACTTGCTCTAATGACAAAGACATGCTTCCCTGTGCTGGGATGGAATATATACATCCCTTTAATTCTGCTGCTCTGACCTGACCCATTTGACCACATGACTAGACTCTGCCCAAGTGGCAGCAGTCGGGATTAACCTTTGACAAAGGAGGTGCAATCTAGGCTCTATCCTGATTGGTTGAAAATTTTCCTTCTCTGTTTGGTCCCAGGGCAACTCTTAGAAACCCTCATGATGCAATTGCCCCCACAACCTGCCTCAATCTTTGTTTTCTTCTCCATGAGCTGGTCCTTACAGGTTTTTTTTTTGGTCTCTGCTTGGGGGACAGAATCTTCTAGTAGATGTGCCCTGAGTGCCCCTACATAGCCCCTCCATAAAAACAGTGTCCTTGGGGGAAGAGCAGGTGTGGCTGCTTCTATTATAGGCCCTGTGCCTGGGAGCAGAGATCCTGATGTATCTCTGCTGCTGGAGACTATGAGAGAGTTCATGGAATCTGAGCACTGCAGAAGCTTTGGCAATTGCGACTCAGACATTGACTGTGATCCAAAGGGATCAAAGTCACACATGGACCTTCCAATGGCATTTATAGTGTTTTAAGTTTGTTAGTGACATCTGTGAGAGATTTTCATCGACTCTTTAGTTAGGAGATCACATGTCAGGGGAAGCCAGGAAAAAAACATGAGCTTCTCAAGAATCAGTTGCATTAGGGGTAGAGAGTATATGGGGTCAGGGGTAGGTAAAAGGTAGGAGATGACTGAAGTGTTAGTCAAATGGTCAGCTGGCAAGGAGACAGCTACAGCCTAGAAGTAGTCCAGACATATTATGTCATAGTAACTTCCAAATGCTTCTTAGATGTTTGATGAATTTCCCTGGATGCATATAGTTTGTAGACTCTGATATATAGAAATGAAAGTTATCACCTTCATTTGCTTTGTTTTAGAGCAAGAAAGAAACTAAGACCCAGACAGTGAACTCAACTAAATTTCTCGAGAATGCCAAACTTTCTCTCTTTATCCATCTCTCCACTCTTCTCCCCTCCTCCCCTTTCCTCTCCCCTCCCTTCCCTTCCCTTCCTTCTTTTTTCATCACTCTTCCCCTTCTTTTCTCTCTCTCTCTCCTTCCTTCCTTCCTTCCTTCCTTCCTTCCTTCCTTCCTTCCTTCCTTCCTTCCTTCCTTCCTTCCTTCCTTCCTTCCTTCCTTCCTTCCTTCCTTCCTTCCTTCCCTCCAATATCAGATTTCCTTTCTCCTGTTTGTGATTTTATACTCAAATTTAGTAACCCCCACTCCATATCTGTTTGATCTCCAGAACTCTTTGCCTAAACAGGCCCTCTCTAGGACCACTATAAAACTATCTTCCTCAAAGCTTTTGCATGAAGATCCCCAACACCCTAACACCCTCACTTCTTTTCTCAGCTGAGTTATTTTTCAGATCCATCCAGGAAACTTCTTCACCCTTGGAGATATGACTTAATCACTTGAAGGAGTTGAGAATTTCACAGAGAGAAAGGAATAGGAATCTTTATAGGAGACACCGGAAATACTGGAAAATGTTAGTTTCTGCCCTTCAACTCCTGGGGCCCAATAAATTAAAAGATTCATATTTTTAGGAAAGGAAAAAAAAAGAACACCAAAACACCTAGAGCCAAAGAAAATTAATATCTCCTTGTTTTTTTCCCATGAGTTTCTCTGTTGGCATCTGATGTGTAAGTTATCTTGGCATTTGAAGAAAATAATGACTTCTATTTCTGTGTTACAGTATGAATTTTTCTTGGAGGCCTTTTTTGGGATAAATCATAAATAAAAATATCTTAATACTGCATGGTATGTATCTTAGATTTTCCTTTGAATTCTCTAAAAAGACTCCAAAAAGAGGTTTTATATAAGAGGTTTTTTTGGGGGGGAAAAGTTGAGGCAGCAGGAGCTAGGGTCAAATAAAAAAGAATCCAAGGAAGAGGGAGGTAGTGAGGAACAACCCTACAAGGTATCTTTGACTTTATCCACAGGGGAATCAAGAAGCAAACACGTTGGAGTATTTGTACCTGTTTATGTTGGTAATGGATTAAGGGTTGTGGTGTGTGTGTGTGTGTGTGTGTGTGTGTGTGTTTGGGGGAACGGGAAGACAGTGTTAACTCTAAGATATTGGAGTTCTCTTCAAATTTACAGACAAAATGGTTTCCTGCAGTCTATCTGACAGAGAAAAGTACTAGATTCACAAAATGGCATGTTGTTTTATACCAAAATGGTACACTACCCCATTTTACAAGCTCCAGAATTCTGCAAGCATGGATTTGACAATTTGCCATGGAGAGGTAGAGTCCATGCATCTTTTGCTCTATCCCTAGGCAGATCTTTGAGATTGTGTGCATAAACAGAATGCATTGAGGTGAACACAACATAGGCTCTATTCACAAAAGATCAAATCTCTTCTGTTTTATTCTCCCGGGAGACATGTGTTAGATACCTTAAACTGCTAAGACCAAAAGACTGTGAGGAGCCATGTTGCCCCCATGGAGAGACTTACGTGGAAAGTATAGGACATTCAGTATTTGATTTCCAGCCTTGTGAGATAGCTACAGTGGTGGGGACCTTAAGTCTCCTCTAGCCTCTTCATCTGATGCCCATTGGCTCAGAGCCAAGATGAGTTGTTTGTAGAGCCTCACTCTTGTGGAAGACATGATTGCTGGACTGATTGCTGTTGGTTTCATTTTGTAAAAATTGAGGTAATCTTGGTTAATACATTATCTATGCTTTATAAATGTTTTGTTTTAACATTGCTCCAAAAGAAGTTTGTTCTGCCAACTTTACTGTCAAAATATCAAAATCCCTTCACTAGGATCTGTTGGGCTCTTCCACCCTGTGAACCCCTCTGTCAACCTGGGTTCTGTGGTTAGTCATAGGTTATTTTTGGTTTGACTTGGTCTTTTCTCTTATTTTTTTTCTTTACACAACACATATTGCTGATTTAAATTTGGAGTGTGTGTATGTGTTTCAGTTCACATTTAGAAGATGTCTCTCATAGAACTGGGGAACTCGTTCAAGTAGTAAGAGTGTGGAGGATGCCTGCAGTCTGTAGTATTTGCTGTGTTTGTGCTGACCCAGAAATGAATGGGTCAGCAGCAGAAATAGATGGAAGTACTTGAGGAATATGAATGTAAATATATATACATGTATATATATACCAATATATATATTTATATATATATCACCATGAGATGCAGAGGTTAAAAGTTGTTGATAGTTGAATTTCGGTCATAAAATGCTTGAACACCCATCCCTTCACCATTTTCATGTTCGTTTTCCACCAATGTCATCCATTTCCCCAGTTTCTCTCCATTTGTCCCACCCCCAGCTTGCTTCTATGGCAGCCTCTCTTCCCAAGCTTTGCGGCTGTTATAGAAAAGTCAATCTGTCCCTGAAAACTTCTGGGCTGTGTGAGAGAGAGGTTTTAAAATATTGTTTAGGTCGGAGAGATAGCACAGTGATAAGGCATTTGCTTTGCACGAGGCTAACAGGACAGACCCCAATTCGAATCCCAGCATCCCATATAGTACCCAAGCCTGCCAGGAGTGACTTCTGAGCTCAAAGCCAGGAGTAACTCCTGAGCGCCGCTGGGTGTGACCCCCCAAAAATGCGGTTTAGGTTTTGACAAACCTCTACTAGACTTAAATTCCTGAACATGATAGGCTTTTGTTTTTCTGTGTTTCAATGTGTTACACTGAGAATACTGTTGGGTTCATACCTTCCAGGAATATTTATTGGGCAAATGCACTCACTCACCCAATCCAATGCTCAGGAGATTTTCCTAAGTTCCTGAAAATAACTAATAACAAGAAAGCATACAAACTTCTTGGAAGTTTCATAAAGTTAGGAGTGATAGTAGTGAGGCAAACTCTGATGTTGGTAGACATGTTGGTAGAAATGACTGCGATAATACTAGTGGTTTTAGAAAGGCCAGAGATCACAGAGATAAAAAAACAGTAATGAGCAGCTCCTCTTATTAATATAAGACTGCAGAATAGAATTGACACTAGCAGTAGTAATAACAATGACAATTGAGATAATTTCTGGTTTTCGTTATGTTTATTAAATAATAGTAATAATACTTATAACTGAGTAAGTTTACTAGAGAACTCTCAGAAACTATATAAGGTAAGGTGTTTTTGACCTGGGTTCTATCCTCTTTACTATATATATATATATATATATATATATATATATATATATATATATATATATATATATATAGTCCCCCATGACTGCCAGGAGTGATCCTTGGGCACCTTCTGAGTATTCGCCCTCCAAAGAAATAAGTTTTCTATAGAACCATCTGAGTTTTAGGGCTTTGGAATAGTTATCTCTGCGCTTTCAAGAACTATTAAGTAAGAACCGATTTATCTTACATTTTAGATGTTGATATTGTGATAAAGAATATTTGAGTAATTCTGGGGTGGGTGAGATGGTGCTAGAGGTAAGGTGCCTTCTGCCTTGCAAGTGCTAGCCAAGGAAGGACCATGGTTCGATCCCCCAGCGTCCCATATGGTCCCCCCAAGCCAGGGGCAATTTCTGAGCAGTTAGCCAGGAGTAACCCCTGAGCATCAAACGGATGTGGCCCAAAAAACAAAACAAACTAACAAACAAAAAGAATATTTGAGTAATTTTGCCAAGATCACAAATCTATTAAGAGTAGAACTAGGACACAAATATAAATAGATCTGGTCCAAAAGTCTATGCACACTCTATATATTCTGTGCTCCCCCAAAAGGAACTTTCAATGGCCACTAACAACTTTATGGAAATGAAAAGCTATCTTTTTGGGGTGTCAGGATTTCTTGGGATTAAAATAATCAAACTAATAACTGACTTCTTTTTTTATTAGTTCTGCTCTGATGACCTAGAAAGTCAGGATTTTTTTTTTTTTTGGGTTTTTGGGCCACACCCAGTAACGCTCAGGGGTTACTCCTGGCTATGTGTTCAGAAGTTGCTCCTGGCTTGGGGGACCATATGGGACGCCGGGGGATCGAACCGCGGTCCGTCCAAGGCTAGCGCAGGCAAGGCAGGCACCTTACCTTCAGCGCCACCGCCCGGCCCGAAAGTCAGGATTTTAATTAAAATAGAAAGTGGGGGTTTATTTCTTTGAGAAGAACTTTTTCTGCATTTTATTTTCCCTTGATTTGGGATTTTATGAATTTTGGGGGTTGGGTGGGTCACACATGGTGGCACTCAGGGGTTACTCTTGGCTCTGGACTCAGAAATTACTCCTGGCAGGCTTAGGGGACCATATAGGATTCTGGAAATTGAACCCAGGTTGGTCATGTGCAAAACAAATGGCCTATCATCATACTATCACTTCAGTTCCAGTTTTTTAGACACTGAAGGACACAATTTTTAAAGTTTTTATTTGACTCACAGTGAGAAGGGCTGGCTGCCATTTCATTTCATACCTGTAACCTCTCAAACTACCATCTGTTCTATTTGCAAATGGTCATTTAGAAAAAGCTGCATTAAGTCAGCTTGTATGAACATACTACTATTTTCTATTCACTTTGCTCTGGCACTACTTATAAATTTATCTCCATCAAAAGTAGTGGTTTGAAAGTCAGTTTGAAAGTTATTTTTTTTCCTTCAAAGGCTTACATTGAAGATTTAAATTGTCCAACCTAATTTCTAGGTTTGATAGGAAAAACATTAGTCTTCATTCTATCCTCTTTTCACCCATGTAAGAGAGGCAACAATTTACACTTCTTTTAGTGGATTTTTGAAAAATTCTCTGTCTTTGCTGGCTAAATTTTAATTTTTATTTAATTATTTTTCTTCTTGTGCCACACTCAGTGCTCAGGGCTTATTTCTGTATCTTTACTCAGGAATCAGTCTTGGCAGTCTCGGGGGAGCATATGGGGTGCTGGCAATGAAACCTAGATAGCCCTCATGAAAGGTAATGCCCTATCCAGTATAATGTTGCTCCAGCCCAGCTTGTTTAGTTTTAATGAACCTGTTATAAATTCAGTCCAAATTTGCACCAGCTGTTCAAAAATTCACCCTTGCAAAGTTCTGATGCATCAGACATATATTAGATTTCATTTTTAGAGAAGTCTAGGAACTGTCTTATTTGCTCCAATCTGGATGGATTGGTTTATATTCTGCATGTCAACTGCTATTCTGAGATTACCCTTTCCCATTATTTGGGGGGGGGGTCAGTGTTCTTTCCCCTGTTTGCAATGCCATCTTTCTCCTGTCTTTTTATCTTTACTGAAAAAAGAAAGCTTACGGTGATAGTTACCTTGGGGACCAAGTGGGAGGGAGTCCAGTAGAGACTTACATTGATGGCAATAGTCTTTTCCTTAAAATGTTCACTTTATATTTGACAAGTTATTACAGTTGAATTTTTTGTTTTGCTTGTGTATTTCTCTCTCTCTATATATATATACACACACACACACATATATATATATATATATATAAATATAACGTGTTGGGTCATTACAAGTATAGGAGAGATGAAATCAATATTTGCTATGTACAACATCTTTAATAATGTTAGCTGTTATTAGTGAATTTTATCAGTAAAAACTTACTGAATTTAGTAAAATTGGTCCACTGGGTGACATTTGCAAAGGCTAAAGATTTATTTGCTTGCTTCTCACTGAGGAGAAATCGCAATGTTATAAGAAAGTGAATGGGTCAAGGCAAGGGATGCTGTTCAACATTTTACATTATATAGGACAAGGCCTCACAACCATAAGTTTTGTAACCTAGAATGGCATTACATAGTGCTGAGGTTGAAACTACTGTAAAGTTTCTCATGTGGTATGTAAAACCCACAAGGCCCAATGAATTATTGCTCCCACAAATACCTTCTTTACTTATGACTGCAGTTCTATCAATTACTCCACCACCTCAATGTGCTAAGAGTTCATAGTTTATGTCCCCTTCAAGGTCAAATATTAGGTAAGCTATAAATAGATGAAAATAAAGGGATGATCTTGCTACCAATGTTTTTTTAAATTCCCACTTTTATGACTTAAGTTCACCAACAGTATGCTCAGAAAATCTGAGGGTTCCATAGGTTTTTAATCTCCTCCCTCCCCTTTTCTTATTTTCACCCCCCCCATCCTCCTCTCTTAAAATCTCAATGTGCTTCAGGTGTATTGTGTATTGTATTATGTTTAAGCCTTATAAGGAATAAAAGTCATTTTTTTTTTTTTTTTGGAGAGAGGGACCTCCAAGTGGTACGTTGAGGCTTCAGGGACTCAATGATACTTAACCAATCAGGCTGGCTATTCAATGCTAGGGCCTGAGAATGTGGCTTGAGTCCTGGAGGGTAGGTCAATGAGTGTCACCATGGTGTCAGTTGTGGCTGAGGTTCTAGAACCATGTATAGAACCATGGGGAGGGCATGTGGTACTGGGGATTGAATCTTGGTGGAGCCCATCCAAGGTATATACCCTAATCACTGTGCTATCTCCCAGTCATTATGTCTTCTTTATTGATGGTTATTGCTAACAGGTATCTTGTAATCTTCATAAGAACTCCAAAGGGTCTATTCAGTCATAAGACTGGCTTAAAGGGGGAGATGTTTAAAGAAATTCACTGGGGCCTAGGGAATTGGTCCAGATATTTCTAGCAGATAGCTAGACACACAAAGTAGACACAGTATATAGTATGGTGGGCCTCAGTGGAAGAATGGTTTCCAATTGCAAAAATCAAATTATTAAATCAAGGTAATATCAATTAATAATATCTCTCAACTATTAATTAAAAAATAAATTTAGGCCTAAGAAATATTACATGGGTAAGGCACTTACATTGCATGTGGCTGACCTTGGTACCACATATGGTCCCCAGATCACAGACAGGAGTGATACCTGAGCACTCAGGATTAAACCTTGAGCACTGCCAGGTGTGGTCCCAAAACTAAAACTTAAAAAAAATCAGAGAAAATTACCAATTATTCAAAATAAGCACCTCAATGTTATTCCTAGTTAGGAAAAAGTTGTGATATGGAAGAACAAAATTACTTCAAGAATTATCTGTGGCATATTGATTTAATAAAACTAGTGGAGGCCAAAATTAATCTTATTCAGTAAAATGTTTTATGCCTTCATAATATAATAAATAAAATACCATATTTAAAATCTATTAGGTAAAATAATATTTAATGCATTATCAAAATGAAACTGATTTTATATACTATTATAATATTTTATAAGATAATACTATTAACATTGGAATTCCACATGATATACTAAGTATGACTTAGACTCATGCCATTGATTTGAGCTTGTTTCTTTTTTTGCTTTTTGGGCCACACCTGGTGACCCTGGCTATGTGCTCAGAAATCATTCCTGGCTTGGGGGACTATATGGGATGCCAGCGGGATTGAACTGTGGTCCATCCTAGGTTAGTGTGTGCAAGGCAAACACCCTACCACTTGAGCCACCATTCCAGCCCCTCAAGTTTATTTTTATAACAGCACTTGTGGTATTATATTTTTAAATATCTATCTATCTATCTATCTATCTATCTATCTATCTATCTATCTATCTATCTATCTATCTATCTATCTATCTATCTATCTATCTATCTATCTAATCTATCATCTATCTAAGTCTGTAGTTGTGGTCATCAATCAAAGCTTCTTCCCGCTCCTACCACTTTCTATTTTACCCATTCCCCATATTTAGTTTCTAATATTCATGCTTTTCTCTCTTATTCCTCTAATTATGAACTTTCTTTGCATGGACTCTTATTTGAATCTTCCTTTCCCCTTCTGAACTTGCTATAACATTCCTGCTCTTTCTCCTGCTGTCTGAGGCTTTGGGGGAAGGGGGAAAGCTGGCAGCAGCTGGGCTGCTCACAGTCTCTCAGAAGAATGAAGATATTTGAACATCCTCCTAAAATATATTTTCAACATTTTCCCTGATGGGAGTTAACTAACATATTGAGCAGCTTCTACAAGAGATCAGACGGGAAAAGAAACTAGATGGAAATCGGGGGCAGAACTGAGAGGCTGTCAGGATGCTTGGGTTCTTGGTGACCAACATAGTCTTTTCTGCCACCTGAGACCTTTAGAGGATAGGGAATACAAGTCTGACTCATGAGCTGTCCTGGTACCTGGAATAACTTAGATGTTTGGCCAGGTACCTCTATCTGATAAATTTATCAATTACTTGGTATAGATATTTTCTTGTTCAATGCATATTTATTATTTGCCACATGCTCAAACTCCAATCTATCAGCTAGTCTCTTCTGCCCCCCTAAAATTTTCAACTATTGGATTTCCAAAACTAAACATTTTAAACTGTGATCATATGTGATCATATATGAGACCAAAGGTATGACCAGAAGTCATTTCCTCCTCTATTATCTCCTCCTCTTCCTCCTTCTTCTCTTCCTCCCAAAGTTGTAATTTTATTGTGTTAATGTATCTTTTAAAATTTTTGGGTCACACCTGGCAATGTTCAGGGTTTACTCTTGAACCTGTACTCAGAGATCACTCCTGGTGCTTGGGAGACTTTATATGGTGTCAGAGAGTGAACTGAAGTCTTTTGTATACAAGGCAAGTACCCGACCTGCCATACTGTCTCTCTCTCTCTGCCCTAGTTCTTTATGTCACTTTTAGAGAGAAGTCTCCTTTAGCAGCTGTGCTGGTGGTGGAGAAATAAGTAGACCAATTGGATTTGTTTTTATAGATTTAGGTAATACAAGCTGAGCTCGTGTGGAAACTGCAAATGCCTGTTGGAACTGTGTTCATGTAGGAGGATTTTTCTGTTTAAAGGTGAGGGTAGTTACAGAACAGGGAGTCTAGAGTATAGTTGAGCTTTTGTCTTTATGATCCTTTATATTCAGAAAAACATAATAAAGACTTACATGTTTTCTACAGCTTTCCAGACACAATCTGTGTGCAAGTCAGATTATAATATGCATACTATTTATACTGGGCTTTCCTACTACTGAAATTTTGAAACATTTGCCACATTATCAAATAGTTTGAGTATGATGATGATATACTTTGTTATTTGAGTGTATCAGTTTGACCATTTAAATTTATTTTTATTCCTCTTTTTTGTAGGGGATGCTCCTTTAAATATTATTTATCTGCATCTTTGATTATTCTTTCAGAGTCTTGAAGTAGTGTGGTTAGAGACTTTAAAAAAAGATATTTTGGGGTAGATAATGAGCATATTAGAACATATCCCGCATTAATGTAATATATGCAAGTGATTGGGAAAGCTACTCTAGTATATAATACTGTAAATGAAATTAAAAACTCTTACTCTATCGAATTGTTGAATTATGAATAAACACTTCAAAAATGTCTCTGGTCCTATTTGAAAGGCTATTACCCCCATTTTTATGATTTCTCAATCATTAAGAAGAAAGTGAAGGAATCAGGTGTCCTGAAAAACAGCATTACTTTCTGCATTCTTTGATGGGCCTTCATCTTGCTGTGAAAAGACATCAAAAATGATTTATGCTATTCTCCACTGTCACTCCTCAGAACACTTGACTTGATGAGATTATGACTTTCCCCATTTTCTTCTGCCTGATAAAGAAGTCAGAACATACTTGGGGCTCTGATAGGTCTTAGATGTAGTGATTAGAATCTGGGAAAGAAAGGTTCCTAAGATTGTCTTTACATTTTGACTCTGTCTTCAAGGAAAGAATGCTAATGTTGGATTAAGCAATTTTTTTTGTCATGTTTCCAGATATCTTGGATCCATTTTATCCAAAATTGTCATACTATTATTTCCAGGGCAATTAAATAGAAGTTAAGTGGCAAGTTAAATAATTTTAGGAGAAGAGAGTATCAGAAATCTAATATAATTTTTTCAGTTTCCTGAATATGGACAATTATTTTCTTAATGACAAAAGAACTTCCTTCTCTGAAGGGTGTTATGACACAGCCGGATATTCTTTTTTTTTCTCCTGAAACATTGAAGGAATATTTCTTAGATGAAATTATAGCTGGTGTTTTCTGCTTATTGGGGTAAACTAGGATTTAGGGCAAAGAACTAACTGTGGAAACTGAGGAGGATAATGAAGTTAAGTATTCAATATGGTACTTAGTGTGACAGCAGACACCAGTTAAAGTTATCATAATGGGTAGCACAAAAATGTGAGTTTCAACAGGAAATGATGGAAATAGTAAAACCTTTTATTAATGTCATATTTGGTGATTAGATCTATTTTTGTCTCTGTACCTTTTTTTATTTAAACACCTTAATTACATACATGATTGTGTTTGGGTTTCAGTCATGTAAAGAACACCACCCATCACCAGTGCAGCATTCCCATCACCAATGTCCCAAGTCTCCCTCCTCCCCACCCGACCCCCGCCTGTACTCTAAACAGGCTCTCCATTTCCCTCATACATTCTCATTATTAGGACAGTTCAAAATGTAGTTATTTCTCTAACTAAACTCATCACTCTTTGTGGTGAGCTTCATGAGATTAGCTGGAACTTCCAGCTCTTTTCTCTTTTGTGTCTGAAAATTATTATTGCAAGAATGTCTTTCATTTTTCTTAAAACCCATAGATGAGTGAGACAATTCTGCATTTTTCTCTCTCTCTCTCATTTCACTCAGCATAATAGATTCCGTGTACATCCATGTATAGGAAAATTTCATGACTTCATCTCTCCTGACAGCTGCATAATATTCCATTGTGTATATGTACCACAGTTTCTTTAGCCATTTGTCTGTTGAAGGGCATCTTGGTTGTTTCCAGAGTCTTGCTATGGTAAATAGTGCTGCAATGAGTATAGGTGTAAGGAAGGGGGTTTTGTATTGTATTTTTTGTGTTCCTAGGATATATTCCTAGGAGTGGTATAGCTGGATCGTATGGGAGCTCGATTTCCAATTTTTGGAGGAATCTCCATATTGTTTTCCAACCTTTCTTAAAAATGAGTTTGAGGTTCAGGGATGTAGTTCAGTAATAGAGCACTTGACTTGTATGTAAAACCTCTGTCACAAACACAGATGTGTTGGGACACAACACAAGAATGACTAACTTATTACTTTTCCAGAAAGCTTGTTTTCATAGATACAAATAAATCTAGCTATAGACATATCAGGTTCTGAATATCAAATGTTCTTTTAAAGTTTCCTATTCTTTCAATACATCGCATCAACATTGATGTTAGGGTCTTCCATTATCTTTGAAGCTAGTTCTCTCCTGTCCCATATTATCATGGTAAACCATTTCCAGTGAGTGTGTGATTTTGTAGCTTCTTGGAGCAGTAAGTATATTTTCTGGGTTCCTCTGTGGTTCCTGATTCATATTCCTTTTATCACAGTAATCAAGGTTAAATAATACAACCACATAGTTCACATAAAAATAATAAAACACTACATATTAATACTCTATTCTATCATTATCCACTCACATGTAATCACCAGAGTCCCTTTATGCATTTATAGAAAGGTTGAGAATTTTTTATGCACAAATAGTTAACTTCTTGCTGTAACTGCTCTGATGAAGAAAAACAATGGCATGGCGTTGTTCCTAAAATTTTTGACAAATGAGCCTGTTCTTATGTACCGTTCTGCTTCCATGGAACTGCATTTTTTTTTTTATAAGTGTCCTTGGTATTTAAAAATCAGTTGAAGGTTGGTGGATGTTACTCGTGGGAAGAATATCATCTGATTTTTATTTGTTCAAGTGGCGTATGTATCGAAAGCTCTGGGATTTGAGTCCTGAGAGGATGACTGCATTCATTCCTCTTGGGAGAAACATGCTGCCTGGCAAGTTTATAAAAGGCCGTGAAACTTCAAATGGGCAGTGAGGAATAAGGATACCCTCCCATTCCTACTTAGTGATTGTGGGACCTTGGTCCTTCTTCCATACCCCCATGTGTAAAATTGAAGTAAGTAAATACATCAAAGTATCATTGAGAGGGCCCGGAGAGATAGCGCAGCGGTGTTTGCCTTGCAAGCAGCCGATCCAGGACCAAAGGTGGTTGGTTCGAATCCCGGTGTCCCATATGGTCCCCCGTGCCTGCCAGGAGCTATTTCTGAGCAGACAGCCAGGAGTAACCCCTGAGCATCGCTGGCTGTGGCCCAAAAAACAAAAACAAACAAACAAAAAAGGTCAGAAATTCAAAGAGTCAAGGAACACATCTACACATGGATACAAACAACTCTGTAAACTCTCACAGCTACACATTCACTTGCATGCTTTCTAAGGAGGGGTTGTCCAAAGACTCTGAGCTTTATCTCGTGAAATGGAAAAGAATCTGATCCTTTCTGCATATGGATGCTTCGGGAACTGAAGCCTCCATACCCATGAGAAATATATTTTGAAAGGTGGGCAGAGTAGGATATCCCAATAATATGCTCATCTTGAGTTAGAGTTCAAAATGACAAGATTTTGTTGACCTCCCAACATTGTCTCTTACTTGCCAGCTTTGCTTCTGCCTCCACAACTCATGTAATTTATCTCATGGGAATAGTGAAGAGAGTAAAATCTACTCTTGGGATGTTCCACTGAGTCTCACAGAAGCAATTGAACTAAGCAGGGAGAGTGAGGAAAATTCAGAATTTCTTTAATACAAGGCCACATCTAGACTATTGATTTATTTTAGATATCTGTAATTTAAACTAGATCTGTGTATCTAGGAGTAGCTTCATAATTATTCTAAAAATTTTAACTTATTGTTAACTCTTAGAATTTTAGACACTTGATAGGCTATATCTATTTTGTTGTTGTTGTTTTTGTTTTGGGGGCCACACCCAGTGATGCTCAGGGGTTACTCCTGGCTATGCGCTCAGAAATCACTCATGGCTTGGGGGACTATATAGGCTACCAGAGAATTGAACCAAGGTCCGTACTGGATTGGCTGTGTGCAAGGCAAACGCCCTACTGCTGCACCATAGCTCTGGCCCCTTGATAGGCTATATTTTATAAATTTAAGGTTTAAATATATTAAACTACTAATTTATATATTGTGATATGAGTGACACTGAAGAAATTATTTATTATGATACCTCATTATATCACACTATTACTTTTCATTATACTGTATCAAATCTCTCTGCCTTATTTGTTACCCATTCCTTGTTTTTATTTTAAGTACTGTCAGTTTTTATTTCCTCCAAAACCCCATCCTAAAAAAAGGTTTTACTTCTTATTGGTCAAATATTGGATCCTTGCCCAAAATACAATTTAGAATAACTAGCTGTTGGATTTCGGTTACTCCTCAGATATTTGTTCCAATGGAACTGGTAGACTTCAATTCACATACTGCTCGTTGGTCTTAAGTTTCTGGTTAAGCTCTGCAGTTAGTTTCTTAGGGTGATGATAATAATTCTCTGTCTTCCCGTAGAACAAAGGAAGACAGCCACAACCATTGGCATCAAGATGCTTTCTTATTGTGCTTTCTTCTTCCCCAGGTCCTTTCTACTGCAGTTTACCCTTGTTGTATTTTCACTAACTGACTCCCTCCATCTACAATTGAGGCTTAGGATGTTAAAAACTTACTTGGATATTTGTTCAATTGTTTTCAGACTCATAGATTATAGAAACGTACTAGAACCTGTCCCATTGTACTAATTTTTTTTAAATTTGTTTTTGAGCCATACCCTTTGACGCTCAGGGGTTACTCCTGGCTATGAGCTCAAAAATCGCTCCTGACTTGGGGGACCATATGGGACATGGGGGGATAGAATTGTGGTCTGTCCTAGGCTAGCACTTGCAAGGAAAATGCCCTATGGTTTGTGCCACCACTCCGGCTCCCCATTGTACGATATTGTAAATATTAAGTGATATTTTACAAATGAGAACCTGAGCTAGGCAAATAGGAAGTAGATATGTCTTGCTAAAATATTTTTCTAACACAGGCATAAGAAAGGAGGATAAGCTTCAGGTCTGTAACACCCTTCATCTTCTATTATTATATCTCTATGCTTTATTGATTCTGAGTTTGAAACCAAAGAGCCCCATAATAGTTTCCTTGTTTCCACCAACTGAGTCTACAAAAAAAAATCCTTGAGCTAATTGAACCAAGTCTTTATTCAACTTTCCTTCATAGATTCTTTGGTCTACTGTAGCTAGATGTGTTGAGATAATTTCAACGATTGGAAAAGGTTAATTGTTCCTGAAAATTTTGAGCAGGATTTTTGTTTTATTTTGTTTTGTTTTGGAAGCACACCTGCAGTGCTCAGAGGGTAATTCTTACTCATGGAGGTGCTCAGGGGATTAGATGGGATGCCAGGGATCATACTTGCATACAAGGTAAGTGCTTTACTCACTATGCTATAATCTCCATTTCCTGAGCAGGTTTTTATCTTATCTTTTTATTTTTTATTTTATTTTATTTTTTTTTGGTTTTTGGGCCACACCGATTGACACTTAAGGCTTATGGCTTGTGCCACCACTCTGGCCCGATGTTTTTAGAAAATTTTATCTATCTATTTATTTTTTGCTTTTTGGGGCACACCCAGTGATACTCAGGGGTTACTCCTCACTATGTACTCAGAAATCGCTCCTGGCTTGAGGGACCATATGGAACGCTGGGGATCCAACTGCGGTCTGTCCTAGGTTAGCACATGCAAAGCAAATGCCCTACCGCTTGTGCCACTGGCTTAGCCTTAGATTTTTATTTTGTTGTTGCTTATCTGCACTTGGGGAATGAGGGGACTAGCAAGATTTGGAATGCCTCCCTTTCACAAAGCTGAAAGCACTACTGAATGGATCTTTTCTTGGTTTTCGCTTCAGGTCAAATACAAAGCCACATAAAGACCTTTCTCCACAGCTACACCAATCCAGGGGGATAGTTGGACATTCATCAGATTCTGAGGGCCATTATATTACACTCTGCTTTCTTAACTAACTTTCTTACTTAACTCATGTTTTCTAGCTAAGAGACTAAGACACATAAACACACTTATTTTTTAAAAAGTCATAGAAAAGTCCCTACCATAAATGCATATGTGTGTCATCAGAAAGAAGCCAATAGGCTTAGAACTTTGTCAGTTTTGTCTAGAATTGGCCCAATAGACTTTAGTAATTTTTATTAATGTTTTCAGAATGCTCCGCTTTCAGGGCAGTGCCTAAATCTCCAAGGGTATCTATTACTAGCACTAGATTTTACATAATAGTAGGAGAGGTGTTTAATATTTTATTTGAAAATCAAAGGAAGATTAATTCCAAGATGGCTTGAAGATGAGAGTCCTTGGGGCCATTCTTGGGTGAGGCTATTAAGAGACATATCACTTCACACCTGATGACTTTTTTGCATAAGTTATAGGCCTGACAAAGGAATCTAAGCCTTGATGGGATTCTTCTGGTGTTTTAACTGTCAATTATCCTATGTTGGCAGAATGGAAGCTCTCTAGGGGAGTCCTATCAGAGCTAAACTCATTTTGTATGCAAAAATGAGCTTCCCTTAAAAGAAGGGCCAATTCTATTCCCCTCTCTGCACTTTCATTGCCTTTCCTGGGACACTGTACAGACCTGGTTTCTGTTACTGTACTGGGAGTGGAGGAGTGGGGCTTGACTTCAGTTTTCACTCAGTTTGAGAAGTCATGGCTCCTTATTTAGCAAAGGTCCAATATTTAGGAGACAAAGAGCATAAGTTTGTTGTAATTGTTCTTTTTATTTTACTTCTTTTGTGTCACTCTTTGGGGGGATAAATGTTTAGGTTAATTGAATGCTTTTTGCATGATACACTGCCAGAATGTTCTTATTGAGAAACCAAACATTGAAACTCATTGAAGGATTTTTTTTTCAGGGCTTCATATGACTTTTTCAGTCTCCTCAAATTCAAACCAAATACTATCATGTGTCCAATGGATAGATACTTGTACTTTTTTTTCTGGGGGAAATAAAAACCATTATTTCTGGGTTTGGAAAATGAAAATTTATAGAAAGAACTCAGTATTTAGCGCACTACTTATCATAGATCTACTTTATATTTACATCTGTTACAGCTTAATCTTTTCGGCTGGGGTCTGAATTTTGGGGAAAGAAGTCATACTTTGTTTTCTCCAGCTGTTAGGGCAGTAATATTTCCACTTCATCTGATCAGCAGTGTTTGCCCTGAACATTATACTAAAAATATGGATTTAAACTTGAGAGCTCTGAAGAATGACAGGTAACATACTATTCTGATTAGTGATTTCTACCCTGGGACAAGACAGTGGAATATGGTGTTTATGACATGGTTCTATTTTACTGGTCTATAGCAGTCTTGATACAGTATGTATCAAGAAAAACTTGCTTCTCAAAGTAAAACAATATATATGGGAACTATGTAATTATCACATCATCCCATTTTTTCTTTGTGCAGCGCAATAGGGCATATACCCATAACCATATGGCTTAGTGTTCAAACTAGAACATTATTTACAGTGGAGGGGGCTATATTAAAAGTTATGTTGAGACAGTGGCTGTTTGCTAGAACCATTGTTATAATTAAAAGACAGATGGGTCTCTCTCCAAGACTCTCCATAAGGATCAGTTAAGTCTGTGTATTTCCTCTAATTCAAGTGTTGCTAATTCAGTCAGAGTACAAATACAGCCAGCCATTTGTTTTTATAAATAAAGTTTTATTGGAATATAATTAGGACTATTTATTTGTGTTTGGGGTCTTCACCGTCTTTGCTATGACAGGCTTGAGTAGTTATGATATGAGCATATGGGCTGTAAACCCTAAGTACTATCTGTCTCTTCATGGGGAAAGTATGGTTGTCAATGAGCTCTTTTTGTTGAGGTCTATACTGTGGCTTCCTGGAAAATATTATGCTGGCCTCATCTTAGACTATTTTGCATAGGGAAGGAAACTCGCTGGATCTTCAAGGAGCATGTAATATCTATCTATCATATTAAATTAATCTAGAATTATTCAGTTTGCCCAGGAGAGAAGAAATAAGGTTTTCTAGCCTGCAATTCTCAGAATCTTGTTTTATGAATCCTCTTACAAATGTGAAACATTTATTACTTCTCTTGCTAACATCCTACATCTAATCTGGCCACAAATATCAGTGACTCAAACTTCATGTTATACTAGAAATTTGACAAATTTCACCGCCTCTGCCCCCTTCTTCATCTGAGTTCTCATCCAACACCCATTATCATCTCTCACTTGGTTCATCTTGGGTTGCCCTGATTTTTTTTTTGACCTATAGTCTTTTTTATACAGGGGTCTCAAACTCGAGGCCCGAGGGCCGTTTGTGGCCCTCCATACAACATTTTGTGGCCCTGCCCTACAGGAATTTTTTTTGTTTTGTTTTAGTTGTTTGGGTCACACCCCCCAATGTTCAAGGCTTACTACTGACTTTGCACTCAAGGATCACCCCGACTTTGCCTCCTGCGGCCCCCAGGTAAATTGAGTTTGAGACCCCTGATAGGTGGATCATTAAAAAAATTAGCTAATTCATGTCATCCCTCTGTTCTTTTCCAATTTCTTTCCATTTTATTCAAAGTAAAAATCAAAATCATATTTGCCTACAAGGGTTATCATTGTGCAATATGGTAGCCATTAGTGGTTATTTAAATTTAAATATGGTAAAATTAAATAAAAGTGAGAATTGAGTTTTCAGTCATGTAGTTACTTTCCAATTCTCAATAGCCACATGTGTTAATGGCTACAATATTGTACAGTATGGATACAAAACATCTTTTTATCATTATTTCATGAAAGAAATGGAAAGACCTTGGAACTTTTTCTTCATTTTCTCTCTCCTTGTTTCTCCCTATTATTCCCCTTGCTTGCTCTATCCCAGAGAGCTATCTCTTACATTTGTATCTTAAGATCTTCAAACCTATAATCTCCTTGGAATATTCTATTCCTAGGTGACCTGTTTAATGTGCATTCCTCTAAAGGTATGCTCATTCCTCTTCAGGACTTTTTAAAAATCATTTACCACCCTCCTGATGTATATATGTGTATGTATATTTAAATTCCCTTTTTCTTTTCTTTCTGAGGCAATCCTCAACTGGTCTTTCAGGAAGCCTAGGAGAACCCATTGATTGTTCTTTGCAAACCAGAATTCTAGTTCAATGCAAAGGCTTGAGGATATTGTACTGCTCTGGTCCACTGCTGGAAATTACCTGTGACCTCCAGGGTCACACTCAGTGGTATTCAAGGGATCATGTGATATTGGGGATCAAAGTCCATTCTATATCTTTTAGCCCTTCCCAATTTTTGCTCACTATAACATGATCTCCACTGTGTTAATAAGATATATATATGATTTTGGGTCACACCCGGCAGTGCTCAGGGGCCACTCCTGGCTCTACACTCAGAAATTGCCCCCGGCAGGCTCGGGGACCATATGGGATGCTGGGATTTGAACTACAGTCCTTCTGCATGTAAGGCAAATACCTTATCTCCATGCTATCCCTCTGGCCCCAAGATATTTTTTAGCTCCAAATTTCCCCTGCTCCAAGTAATCACTGCTTCACTTAGCTCCTACTGGATTTGATAAAAGAATGAAGACGAATTCAGCCTGCCATTTGTTTGGACCCTTCACTTCATTCACACATTGCCATTATTACTTTTTATTTGTTTGTTTTTGGGGCCATGCCTAGATGTGCCCAGGGCTTATACCTTGCTTATTCAAGAATTATTATTGGTGGTGTTTGGGGGACCATATAAGGAGTAAGGGATTGAACTAAGGTTGACTGTATGCAAGGTAAGCACCCTGCTTGCTATACTATCTCTCTGAACCCCATGTTAAAAAAAATATTGCTTTGAAGCTGCGTGTGGTTTTGTTTCCTTTTAGTCTTCTCTGCAGGTACTAATCTTGAGTCCAGGATCTTTTTTTTTTTTTTTCAAAAATGTTTCCTTTTCCATGGAAGGTTGAGTGGCCTCAGTTCAATACTTACCATAACTTCATGGTTATCCACCAAATCAAGAGATCTTAAGTTTCTCTCCTAACTCATAGTGGTAGAAAGATATGAATAAACTGCCCATAATTCTCCTATACTTGCAACTTAGGCTGAGAAACAATTCAGAAATTCTTCTCTGTATTTTATTTTTAATTGAAGTTTCATGTTTATTGCAATATTTGTTTTATGCTTACATTGTTATTGTATCACAGTCATCATCAGAATGCCAATATCCCTTGCCACTGTCCCATGCCTCTTCTCAACCCCTGTCACATGTATACTACTCAATTATGTAGGCAGAAATTTAAGATTTGTTTTAATTGGTCATTGTCTTACTTTGTATGTGCTCAGCTGGTATTTGTCCTTCTTCTGACTCACTTTACTTAGGGTGAAACCCACCCAAATTATAGCAAAATGTGAGATTTCATCTTTTTTTATAAATGCTTTTCATATTATAATCATATACCAAATTTCTTTATCTTCTCAGCTGTTGTTCTACATTTGTGGTTGTTTATAGATTATTGAAATACCACTGCAGCATCATTGTTATTTCTCAAAGTTATTTTTCTTATTGTCTTGAGAAACCAGAGTACTAGCTACATTATGTAAATGATAGAGTATTTATTATTTTAATTAATCTAATTTCCATATGCATAGAAAAGAAAATCCAATAGAAGATGATTTTCATGACAATATGTAATTATAGTATATTTGTGGAGAGCCTTTTGTCTGAAGTTATGTCCTTGCCACTGAAAAAACTTGAATTAGGTCAAATGAAGCCCTATCTCAGCTACAATTTAGCAGAGAGAGGTTTTTCTGTTTGTTTTTTTGACCACACCCGTTGACGCTCAAGGGTTACTCCTGGCTATGTGCTCAGAAATTGCTCCTGGATTGGGGGGCCATATGGGACGCTGGGGGATCGAATTGCAATTAGCACGTGCAAAGCAAATGCCTTACCGCTTGCACCACCACTCTGGTCCCTAGCAGAAAGATTTTTATGCCTGTCTGACGGTTCTCATGTTTTAGATAATAAAGTCTGCAAGAGACTAAAATTGTCAGACTGGGTGAAAATTTAGCCCTTTTAATTCAACTCAAAATATGGAAAGTGTATAACTTTAGTTCTGATCCTGATTTGAATGTTTTGGAATTGTGTGGACTTCTGCATTACTCTGATTCCTAGGGGAAGGTGTAGCAAAATGAAATCAGTGTCTTGGGAGAATCAGAAAATATTAAATATTAGTATTAGACTTTAGGTTTTTGAATGAGTGAAAACCAAATGAATGAATGAAGACCAAAACTCTATGTGTTATTCAACTATAATTAGTAATATGTAGTAGGTGTTTAATTATGTCTAATCAATAAAATTCCTCTCACCTAAAATCAGGCTGTAACTTTAGCGTATCTTCTCCCCATTTGTTTTTGCTTCAGTAAATTTCCTCTGATCATGAAGAATTTGAAGACAGATCGACAATAATCTATTCCCTACTTTTTACTCTGCTGACAATATATATTGAAGCATATCAACATTTATCTCTTTTCTCTCCAACATTGCTAGCATTTTCTATGAAGGAGGATTTTGTTTTATATTTTTGTATTGAACTGAAATGGAAGATGAAATATAAAAGAGTTTTGTGATAGCACAGCAGGGAGGACATTTGCCTTGTATGTGGCTGGCCCAGATTTGATTTCCACCATTCTATATCATTCTGGGTGTGGCCCACAACCAAAAAAATTGGAGTAATAGCCCAGTGGTAGGGCATTTGCCTTGCATGTGTTTGACCCAGGTTCAATCCTCAGTATCCCATATAATTCCCTGAGCCTGCCAGGAGTGATTTCTGAGTTCAGAGCCAGGAATAAGCCCTGAGTGCTGCTGGGGATGACCCAAAACCAAAAAACCAAAAAGAAAAGAATTTGGTTATAGTTGGGTTATACCTGTCTAGCTAAGGTTATACAACTGGAAATGGAAAATAGTACTGGGATCTAAGACTTCTAATTCTAAACAAGTATCTTTCTGCTTTGATAAAGAATATTTTCATACACTATATGACAATATGCTTTGCTTCTCCTGTGAGTC
The DNA here is from genome assembly GCF_024139225.1 of Suncus etruscus. NCBI lineage: Eukaryota > Metazoa > Chordata > Mammalia > Eulipotyphla > Soricidae > Suncus > Suncus etruscus. Next base: position 27,037,929 of record NC_064867.1, on the reverse strand, counting down.
AGCAAGGTTTGTTAGATAATCACCTGAAGCGGTGAAAGGCTATAAAAATGGTGACCTTCTCAAGATGTCATAAAAGGGGTTGAAGGCTGCTCTCTACCTAGGATCCCATTTGCAACCTGAATGGGAATTGCAAGCCAAACTGGACAGAGCTATCAGATTTGTTTATTAAAACAGAGAAGATAGGAAAAGTCATTTTAAAATTCCAGAATCAAACAAAACTAGGAGTAAGGGACAATGAATAGGCCCAAATGCTAGGGAGGTACTGGCAAACACCAGTCAACTCCTCTCGTTTAGTTTCATGAATGCAAGAGACTCTGTGTTTCCTTCGGAAGAACTTTAGCAGATGACAAATACCATGTGTTTTCAATTGATTTGTTAGGGCAAAAGTTTGGTTGTCCTTAATTGATATCCTCATGCTCATCTGTTCACATTTTCATGCTTCTTCATTACTTTCTCCCCACTCCCCAAAAACACATTCAAAGGAGTTGCAATTCAGTTCCCAGATTTCATTTAGTTTGAACTCACTGCTGTTGGTACTTCTCTGTACTCTCATATTGAAAGATGAAACCTCACTTTCTCCTTGACAACTGCTCTGAGCAGTTTTACTGCCCCCATCCTACATTTTTAAACATTCTTGTAATTTCCTAGGACTTTACAATTTCAGCCATGAATTTAGGTTCACCATGAGAGTAAAATACTACCCAATGCCAAAAGCAAATAGCCAAATCCAAAAGACTCAAACCAGCTAGACCACTTTGTAGGACCCTTACATTCTTTGTAAAATACTTATCATTTTTTAAAAGTAATACACAGAACCTTTTAAGGCCTTCATAAAGACTCAGTTTTCTCATAAGTACCCCACAAAATGAGTCCTACTTAACTTAGTATTTGCCAAGATCCTACTCAAACTAGAAGCTCCTTCTCCCCCTTCTGATCTACTTTTCAGTAAACTCTTATACTTTCTAACTCCGAGTCTGGGCATCTTTATTACTCAATATTTTCATTCTTGAGGAACCAGAGAATCATGAACCAACACAAAGACCTGCTGTCACCATTTCTGAATCGTTATAATTTCTACATTTCCTTCATTGATGGGGAGGGCAGCTTTGTGAAGTCATGGTACCATTTGGCAGCTCTTGATTGGTAACATATTGCTTTTTATTTTTATTTGTTCCCCCTGTTCTATTCTGAAGCCCTGAAACCCTGAAAGAAGGTGTTTCAATAATATGACTGAAGAATAAAGGATATTCAACAATTGTGAGATAAGAGAAACCTAGACAATGAGTCAGGTAACAGGCCATAGGGAAATCCATGAAGCAGCTTTTGTAAGGCTAGGACAGGAGATCAGAGAATGTAAAATCCAAAAGGTTCTGACAAGTCTTCATATGAATTTTTTTTTTATCAATGCACTCCTGGAATTGGGAGAGATAGTTTGATGACCACTAACGAGAGACATGATTTCAAGCAGTGGGCAGCAGACAGATGAGTAAGAAAAGATAGTAGAACTAGATATGCTGTTTTTCTGCAAAGAAATGGGTAAATAAATTTAAATTTATTAGGGGTTATGAGAGATGTTTGAGTGAATTCCTGCCTCATATGATTGAAGTTGTTGGAGATTAGTCAGAGCCTTCAAACTCCACTTCTTGGGTTCACTCTGAAAAGTGAAAACATAATTAAATAAGTATGTTTCCGAATGATAGTTTATTGTGGCACTTAATGAATATACCCTCTTGTAAACATGTTTTATAGGTTTATTATAAGAACATCTGTGAATATCTTATTATATTTTATTTATTTTATTCTTACTATAAGAATATCCATGAAAGGATATTGCAAGAAGCCAAGATTTGGTTCTTGGTCCTGCATGGTCCCCTGACTATTGTGTGATCCCAAACCCCAAACAAAACAAAAACCCAAAAGACTGTTGGAGCTCAAGAGATAGTACAGGAATATAAAGCACTTGCCTTGCAAGCAGTCAATCCCAGCTTGATCTCTGACATTAATATGTCTCTCTATCTCTGCCAGGCTCATTCCTGAACACAGAAGTAGAAATATCCCCTGAGCACAAATTGTAATAAATATATCTCAACAATTACTGAAAACTGGGCTGGAATGACAGCACAGTGATAGGGAATTTGCCTTGTATGTGGCTGTCTTGGAATGGACCTGGGTTTGATCCCCATCATGGCATCTCATATGGTCCTCTGAGCCTGCCAGGAGCAATTTTCTTATTACGGAGCCAGGAGTAACCCCTCAGTGACACTGGGTGTGCCCCCCAATCAACAGTTACTGAAAAGTGAAAGCATAATAAAATGAGATATGTATCTGAGTTTTTAGTTTTATCATAGATATCAATGTGGTGATTAACATTAAAAAAAAGAATATGAAAAGGACCAATAAGTTCTCCAAATCTTACCACACATTAACATCAGTTGAACAGTTTGCTCCTCATCCTTCTTCAACTCTTTCTCTCCCCATAAAAAAGAGAAGAGACAAATGTAGAAAATGGTGGACTACATAGAAATGGTGATCATATTAAGAGATCATTTTGTGAGAAGTGGCCACATTTGACTGAAAACAACAAGGATCACTCATGAGATCTTGAGTAGCTGTAAGATTTATTTCTCAAGAACAGGACCCAGAGAAGAAAATCTCATGGTTTTGGGCATTGAACAAAGAAAGAGTAGTGTTTTTTTTTATGCATTGTTATTCCCATAACAATCAATCAAACGTGTTTTACAAAGCCCTGTGATCCTTTGGAAGGTCACACAATAATAGGCAGGGGATAGGACTTTTGATTATTTTCCTTAGAAAAGAAACACTCTGAGTGGGTCCTGTGGTCACAGTTCCCGGTTCTAATGCTCAGCTGTGGTTTCCCACCCAGACAAGGGGCCTAACACTTCTTGATAAACAGGAATTTGAGAAAGCAGCCAGGGGTCCTCAAACTTTTTAAACAGGGGGCCAGTTCACTGTCCCTCAGACCGTTGGAGGGTCTGACTATAGTAAAAACAAAACTTATGAACGAATTCTTATGCACACTGCATATATCTTATTTTGCAATGAAGAAACAAAACAGATACAAATACAATATGTGGCCCACGGGCCATAGTTTGAGGACCACTGGTCAGCTGAACCAGCTGTGGGAACTGGAACCAGTTCTGACCTTATCTGCTGCCCCTACGGCAATGATGATATGATTTTCCCCACAATGGTCAGGTTCTATGTTATTCAAAAGAAAGGGGGGATTGGGCAGATCAGGTAGCTGCTACTGCTGCTTCTCCTCCTCTTCCTCCTCCTCTTCCTCCTCCTCTTCCTCCTCCTCTTCCTCTTCCTCCACTTAATTCTCCTCCACCTCCTTCTCCTCTTCCTCCTCATCTTCCTCTTTCTCCTCCTCTTCCTCTTCCTCCTTTTTCTCCTCTTCCTCCACTTTATTCTCTTCTTCCTTCTCCTCTTTCTCTTCCTCCTCCTCCTCCTCGTCCTCCATCATTATCATCATCATCTTCTTCTTTTCCTTCTCCTCCTTGTCCTTCTCCTCCTCCTCCTTCTCCTTTTTTTAAATAATGTAATTTAATATGTAAGATAACAACAATGTAATTTAATAATTACTTCATTTAAGTGCACAGTTAAAGAATTGTTCATAATTGTCAGTCATAGAATGCCAAGAGTAATTTCTAAATATAGAGCCAAGAGTAATCCCTCTGGTCGCTACCGGTTGTGGCCCCAAATCAGAACAAAGCAAAAGAGAAATCATTAGATGATCTCAAATTGAAACTAATTTTCAGGAGAAGTTTTTCAGATGAATTTTCAGGAAAATCTAGTTCTATGAGCTCCTGCTTAATGATTCCTACACCAGAGGCATAAGCAATCTGCTGTTACCTTGTTAGATTCACCATCTCAGATCTGTATCCCAAACTCTGGTCTTATGGTCCAGCCATCTATAACAAGCCTGCCAGGTGATTCTGGGCACTAAAGCTCGAGACCTTCTTTCTCTAAATCAAATCATAGAGGCAACATTGACAAGCAGGAATTGTTATAGCTGGTTTGTAAGTGTTCCATGTTATACTAAACTGCTTATTTTTCAACCATGAAGAGTGAAAATACGGCACAGTTTTTCTGTGTCTCTTCTTCTTTCTGATTTCCTTTAGCTATCTGTTATTTTTGTGTTGTCGAAGTTTGTAGCATGTTTGAAAATGATGCCATTCCCATTAAATCAGGTTTCATTCTGATTTTTTTTTTTTACCACACCCGGTGACACTCAGGAGTTACTCCTGGTTATATGCCCAGAAATCGCTCCTGGCTTGGGGGACCATATGGGACACTGGGGAATCGAACCTCAGTCCTTCCTAGGTTAGTGCATGCAAGGCAAATGCCCTACTACTTATGTCACTGCTCAGGTCCCATAATTCTAATTTTTTAAAAAGGCAAGTTCTTTTATTCTTGAATTTTTATCTTGATATACTTTTGGTTGATATGCCATAAACTCTTGGGAATCTTCTCTAGCCCTCTCAGTCCTTATTATCTTTTTAATCTTTCTTTGTAAAAACCACTTGTATATTTCCTCTGTACTTGAAAAACAGTTTAATTTTACAAGAGAGTTTGGGGTAACTATCTCTTGAACTTAAAACCTTTTAAATCAAGACTCTCTTATCTTTATATTTGATGTTTAAAACCCAAATACCCGGAGCATTTTTAATCACAGATTTCAACAATTTTATACAATAAAAATTTAAAATTATTAATATTTTCTTGGAATAGTTTTTGTCATTTAACTGTTAATTTCCCTTGATTTCAAGAAATAAACTTTTTTATGGCCCTTAATACATTCTCTCTCTCTTTTTTTAAATTTCCTATTATTGGAAAAATAGCCTGATGTTAGATCATTGTTTCTTTTTCCTTTCTGTTTTCTGCATCCATTATTTTCCTTGTTTCAGGCTCTTGGTTTGTTTCCCATTCAAATTCCCTATGAGAAAGACTTCCTTGACTTCTTTTTCTAATTCTAATTGTTGTCAGCTGTGGCTGTGATGATCCTGGATCCAGAATGGGTCTTTGGCTCATTTTCTTATCCTCGCCATCTAATATTTTTTATATCTTCCTGTAGTTATATTATCTTCTATTGGGAGTCTTCTATGATTTTGTTTTCTACAGAAGCCTATGATATGCTGAGAATTGTCTTCCATGTTAGGGTCTTTCATGTAAGGGTTTCAGACAATTTGGGTATATTCCTCTATCTTCCCAACCCAGCCCGCACACCCTATTTTCCAATGCTCATGCTTTGCTGTGCCATTTTTTTTCCTTCTGTAGGGTTTGCTGTGAATAACTTTTATCCAGAGTTTTGATTTGTTCTGAGAATCTGAGCAGATGCTCTCAACTCTTTTTATTTGATCAGTAACTCATTTATTTTCTTTTCTGAGCCATTGGAAGTGCATATTGTGCATTCTACACATCATTATCATTTTTATTTTAATTTCTTTAAAAGCAAACAAAAAGTCATTATTCAACCAAACTATTCAACAATGTCCTGGATAAAAAGGAATCAAGGCTGAACATATCATTAGGCTCATAGATCACACAAACAAGTAAAGTGATTCCTGGGATAAAATGACCCCAGTTGTGGAGGCAGGGGGTGATTACATGGTGACCAGTGGGGATTTGAAGAAGCCCTGGGACCAATGCCAATAAGTTATGCTCAGTTGTGCACTGGAATGGAAACAGCATTGCCTCCCCATTTTTAAAAGTTGCCAGAGCACTAAGAGGGACTGGGGGAAAATCTGCTTGGGTTGTATGTGGCCTCTGGGAAATTTGGGATCATTTTTCTGAAGCTTTGATCAGTACCCTAGTATCAAGATCTCATTGCACTTTATCCCTTGGTTGGCATTTATAACTCTTGTGTGTGATGGAGTGTATGTGTGTGTGTTTGTAGGTAGGTCATACAAATACAGTATAGATCTATGTCCCAAGCCAATGAAGACCATCCTTATATCATAGAGGCCAGCTTGGATGTCATATCTCTATCTTCATGTTTCCACCCACCTGTCTTTTACCCCAAGTGATAGCTTTTGGAAAATAGCTATTATATTATTTATAAGCAATTACTTATATTTTTTATTTTACTATGCTGAGAATTGACACACTACTTCACAATTGTGAGTCTGGAACTCATATGAGCCAAGTGTGGTACCTAGTCCTGCTATTAGGAGAAGACATTTGGTTCTGAAGTAGAATTTAAATGTGACACTTTGTTTCAAGTAGAGAAGTATATTCATCTGAATTAAGCCTTATATTCTAACCAACACTTCTTTTTTGGTTTTGTTTTGATAAATCTCTGTCATTTTTTTGGTGTTGTTAAATGTTTCAGCCATTAAAAACCATGTTGTGATAAATGTAGCATTATTATTAGCTAGAAATGGTATAATACTCTCTTCTTAATGGCATCCCAATTTTTATTCAATTGGCTACTACTTTCTTGCCCAATCCATTTATTTACTTGGGGGAGTGGGAAGCTTATGCCATTAGCAAAGACTTATTGCAAGTTCTTTTGAGGAGAGTTAAGGAGCAAACCTGGAATTCTCAGGATTTATTCATGACACTGCATTCAGAAGTCAACCTGGTAGAAAGAACTGGTTGATGCATTCTAAGAAGCAATTAGCTATTACCTTACCAAGCTAAGGAGTTATTAGATATGTTGAAGAGTGAGTGATCTAAAATTTACTATCTTGAAAAATAGACAGAAAGTCAGGAAGTAGATATACAAATTGAAGACTAGAGAAAGAAATGATCAAAAATGCAGAAGTTAGGGTCATGGAGTTTGGGGGAATAAATTATATTGCTACTATACTTATTTTGATGGAGAATTAAGGTAAACACAAGAGATAAAAGATCTGGAGAGAGAGAGAGAAAGGGGAGTGGAAGACAGATCTTCACAGAAAGGGTTCAAAGAAATATGGAATGGTCACTCCACAGAGACGTGTCTAGTAAGGGACAGACAAGTCCTTTGACTACAGCAGCTAGTTGCCCTTATGAAGCAATAATAGAGTTGCCCCAGAATGAACACATTTGACTCAGACTAAATAATAGAAGCTAACAACTTTCTGTTACTTCTCTCATTTAATTGGTTGAGAAGATCCTTCTTTACCATACATATTTGCACACATATCCATAATATAGAAGAGGAAAGACTCTAAGTCTTGTCACATCAAAGCAGCTATAATAGAAATTGTGCTGTTATTTTCTTTCATTCCTACTCTCAGAGCAGGGTTTGGAGAGGATGGAGTAGAGACCTTGGTTAGAGTGATTTATTCATAATAGAATTCTGATTATTTGCTCTTATTAGCTGAATGGTCCTAAGGGAATTATTTAATCCTTTTATGATTTAATTTCCCCTTATCTTAAAAAGAATTTAGACTATCTATTTGCTACTGATGCAGATCAAACTATCACAAGGTTAAGAGGTTTTATTAGTTCACACATCTGCCCAGGCTCAGTTGTTTGGGGCATGGCTTAGCCATGTATTTATGGTCACATGGCAGTTAGCTGGGAGGTAGCCTGCTGATTTGGTCTAGGCTGGACTTTATAGCCATGATTCATTCCTGTTTCATCTCTTTACACATCCACCAAAGGAAACCTGGACTTGTCCCCATGGCCACTGAATAAAAAGGTATTAAAGCCCTTAACAGATTAGGACCAAAACTGTCACACCATCACTTCTGTTGCTTTCTGTTAGCCAAAACAAGTCACTGGACCACCCGCTTCAACAGAGTAGAGATGTAAGAGCTGCAGAGGGCATTAAAGGGAGGATGGCCAGAGGGAGGGGGAAAACAGTGACTGTTTTTGGAAATCCTTTCTATTGTCACATGAGAGAAATAATTAAAAACATTCCTGAGGGATCCTTAGCCCAGCACAGAGGTGCTCAATGGCTGTTATGCATTTTTCTTCTATTCATACCAACAACCAGATTAGACAAGAAGCAGATTGTCCATGGAACCCCATGAGCAGGAGGCAGAAATTTTTTTAAATTTTTTTTTTTGGGGGGGCTACACCTGATGGTGGTTACTCTTGGCTCTGCATTCAGAAATCACTCCTGACTGACTCAGGAACCATTATGGAATGCCAAGGATCTATCTCACCCAGGTTGTTTGCATGCAAGGCCAATGTCCTATTCCTGTGCTATCATTTTGACCCTAGAGGCAGAAATGCTTTAATACATGTCTCATCATTATTTCCCCCAAGTAATAGGTAAGTGCTTTAAAAAAGATTTTTTAAAATGGCAAAATTTAAGGTCGGATAGATACCATAACAGGTAAAGTGCTTGCCTTGCATGATATTGACCTGAATTCAATCCCTGGTAGCATATGGTCCCTCAAGCTCTGTCAGGAGTGATCCCACCAGGTGTGCCACCATCTGAAAATAATGCCAAAATTTCAGTTCTTGTTTGCAGAAAAACTAGGTGCACTGGACTCTCCAGAGCTTTTCTTTCCTCTAACACCCTCAAAACAATAGTCTGTACTCTAGGTTATTTTATCTGCCTTTGATCATCATTTTAAAGGAGCTCAGTTGGGAAAAATATGTGGAAAACCGAGTTGCAGTCAGAAAAATTACATTGTGGAAATGGTGTCTCTCTGTCCTTGTTTCCCAGAGGAGTTTTTTTTTTTTTTGGTGGGAATGGGAGAAGAGTATTTCTTGATTGCTTTGGATTCTGAGAACCAGCCAGGCTAGAAAGAGTGAGTTTTGTCATAATTCTCTTGCCATTCTCATCAGAATTCCTTCTGAATTCTGCCAAAGGGTAACCAGAGAATATCTTTCTGTTGAACCTGCTTGCCAAAAAGAAACACTCGACTTAAAGATGACAAAGTAAGATTTTCTCTCTCCTCAAGTAGGCCACAAAGAGGGATTGAATTAACTGTCCTTCCTATTGATGCCACAATCATGACCAAAACCCTTAAAGTGAGTATAATTTTTACCTCAAAGGGCTTTAGCTAGTTAAACAACATATTTGAAAAGCAAACTTTAACTTCAGAATAATTTTAGGTTAATAATAAAACTATCATAAGGATGGTATCAAGAATAACAATAAACTGTTCATCCATTTACCTATAATGTTAAAAGATTATGGTATCATGAACACTGTCATAACTATGAAGCCAATGGTGGTCCATTTGCTTCTAAATAAACTCACTTGATTTTCATTTCACTTGTTCTGCCATTAATGTCTTGCTTTATTCCAGGGTCTGATCTAGGTTACCACATTGTGTTTATAATCATGTTTTATTATTTTCTGGCTTGTGGTCATCCCAGTCATCCACACTACCTTTTCCAAAATGTTGAAACTTTTTGAGAGCACTTGTAAAGATAGTTGTTAAAATATCCCTAGATTTGTATATATTTGAATAGCTTCAGATGAATGGAAAAAGGAGTGCCACTTGGTATTTTTTCCATGTTCTAACTGGGGTTCCTGATATAAACTCTATCTCTTGGGACCATTGTATGTGAGAGAACTTGAAGACAAATGCTCAAAATTATAAACCAATAACTCCTTTGTATTGTTCCCCCATATTGGTAAGTTCTATTATACATTGTGATACAGGTAAATATTTTTAGACATAAAAAAGAAGATTGCAATGTATAATATATAGAGAAAATTTTAGTTTAACAATTAAAAATCTTTATGAATATATTAAAAATATCACATGCATTTGTAACTATTGTGCTTAAGTAAGAAATTTATTTTAAAAAATACCACATGCTTGGAATCGAAAGAAATACAGTGGGTAGGATAATTCAATTGTCTTGTATGTGCCCAACCTAGGTTCAATACCTGGCACCCTATGTGGCCCCAGAGCACCACTAGGAATGATTCCTGAGCACTGCTGGGTGTGGACCCCAAACCAAAATTAAATAAATAAAATACTTCTTGTTGCATCACAACAGCCCTAGAAGAAATATACTTTCATTTTGGAATCTAAGGCTGTTTGTTCTGCTCATAATTCTGAAAGCAGTGAGTCTTTCTCCCAGAGGATCCCGTGGCAACAGCTTGATCAAGGAAACTCACATCTCTTGGGGCAACCTGGAAGTTATGTACCTCTGGAAGGCATACATAATTTTCATTTTATTTTAAAATTTAATTGCATATTATCAGTTGTATCTATTTTATTCTCTTTTATCTATCCTTTGTTGTTGCAGGGACTGGAGGTCATGTCGATGTGTGGTTTTGGTACTTGCATACTTGGTGTGGTGCCTAACAGGGGTCACAAATCTGGTTGTACTACTAGCATACCTGATGCCTGGGCTCACAGAGTCAGTCACTTATGTCTCAGTGTTGCCCACAGCTGGCTTTATTGCACAGATTACACTTTCTATACCAGTGCCTGTGATCCCCTAAAATCTAATTCTTTCATGCATTTGGAATTAATTTTATTTTATTATTATTATTATTATTATTATTATTATTATTATTTTGGTTTTGGGGCCACACTCGTTTGGTGCTCAGGGGTTACTCCTGGCTAGGCGCTCAGAAATCGCCCCTGGCTTGGGGGGACCATATGGGACGCCGGGGGATCGAACCGAGGTCCGTCCTATGCTAGCGCTTGCAAAGTAGACACCTTACCTCTAGCGCCACCTTCCTGGCCCCTGGAATTAATTTTAATGTATGATGTCAAATAAGGATTTTCTCCTAATGTGGCTGTCCAGTTTTCCTATTCCTTAATTCCTTTTTCTGTGGAATAAACTTTGCTTTGCACTGAAAAATACACGGGTTGGTTTATTTCTGGGTTTTGTACTATTATGCCCTTAGTCTGGGTACCTATTTTTCAACAATATTATATTATTTAATTACTATTGATTCATAATAAAGTTTGAAGTCAAAAAGCATGCCTTGTTCATTTTTCTCTCATTTTTTATTCCAATTTTTTAAACAAAAACTATTTTGGGGTGTTTTGTGGTTTCATATACATTTTGAAATTGTTTAATATTTTTTCTTGAGGAATAGAATTCATGTTTTAAATTTATGTTGTTTTAGAAAAAAAAGGCCATTTAAATAATGTTTAGTTCTCCAATTCAAGAATATGAATGCCTTTTCATTTAGGGTGTCTTTTTCTATTTTATTTAGCAATGCTTCAGAGTTTGCAATGTATAGATCTTTTTCTTCTTTGGGTAGCTTTGGCCTTTGTGCTTGTTTTATCTTTTTATGCAATTATAAATGGAATTGTTTTATTTCCTCTTTTTTCCAACTCATTGTTTGCATATAGAAGTGCAATAAACTTATATACATTAATTTTTGTGTCTGACACTTTTCTGAACTCAAATTATTTCTTTATTTTTGTTTTTATGTTTTTTTGGGGGGAATACCTGGCAGTGCTTAGGGGTTGCTTCTAAGTCTGTGCTCAGAAATCACTCCTGGCAGGTTCAGGGAATTATATAGGAGAATGGGGATTGAACCCAGGTCTGACCCAGGACGACCGACTGCCAGGTAAATGCCCTGCTGCTGTGCTATTGCTCTGGTCCCAAGAACTTAAATTATTTCTAATAGCTTTTTTTTTTTTTTGTAGAAGAGCCTAGTTTTTCTATGTTTTTATTATGTCATATCCTTTTCTTGCCTAATTGCTCTGGCTAAGCTTCAAAAAATACTTTAAAAATGAGTGATATATTTAAAGTACTTTTTGATCATCTTGTTCTACCTCATATCTCTATGTCATCCTACACATTGAGAAAAGAAAAAAAAGTGGATGGGACCCAGGGGCCAAGCAGTCTCAGGAGTATTGAGTGGAAATAAAAAATATTCAGATCTAAATACTCAAACCAAAGTTAACTTCAATAGAATTATTATTATAGAATAATAGAATAGAATAGAATTCTATATTCTATATTCTATATATTCTAATATATTCTATATTCTATAGAATAGAATTATTATATAACAAGCCATATACAAAATGGACCTGTTACACTAGCAGTCCAAGGGGCAAAGGGTGAAGTTATGGGATGCATGCTGGGACCTATGGTGAAGGGAGGTCAATGCTGGTGGTGGGAATGACCCTAATGTACTATGTACCTGAAATACAACTGTAAAAGTTTTGTAATTCACATTGGTTCCAATTAAAAAATTAAAAAAAAAGCAGCAAACAAACAAAAATTAGTGATGACCGAGAGGGTGTGTATTGGGCAGATTAGGAGAGATACTGGGGGTGTTGTAGAATGGTATTAAAACACTGCATACCTTGAAACATTACTATTAACAGTATTGTGAATCATAGTGCCTATTTTTTGGTGATTGTGGATTTCATTGCTCCAGATACTAGTTACAATACCTCCAATTTTCCACCAATGAGTATGAAGCTAGCTTTGGGCTTGTCATATTGAGCATTACTTATATAAAGTTATATTCTTTTGATTATTTTTATGTCAAATTTTATACATAAATTGACATTAAATTATATTAAATATTCTTAAAAATTATGGATTTTTATCTTTCTGTTGATGTGGGCATATCACATTAGTTGATTTGGGTGTGTGGGGGTTGGAGAAATAATCTTACAACTCTGGACTGAATCTTACCTGATCACAATGAATAATTCTCTTCTGTGTTGTTGGATGCAAGTTGCTAAGATATTTAAGGTATTGATCTACATTTTCCTTTTTGTGCTATGCCTTCCTGACTTGGAAACTGAAGTGCTATTGACCTCACAGGATGTGTTTTGAAGTGTTGCTCTTTCAGATTTTTGGAAGAATTTGAATATGTTGTGTGTAATAATTCTTAGAAAGTTTTATTCAACTCACATGTAAAACCATTCACTCCTGGGCTCTTGATCTTATGGAAATTTATTAATTATAGTTTAGATAATAGTTTATCATTATAATTATAATAGTTTAAGTTTATAATATTAGATAAACAAAGTTAATGCACAAAAACTACCCATGGCTTGTAAGAATACTTTTGATTATTTTTGTGTTTGGTTTCCTCAAGCTATATATTTCTTCTTGATTCAGTTTAGAAGTTTTGTGATTTGGTTATAAAATTTGTTTGCATATAAATTTCATAGTAGTCATATGATATTTTCTACATTCGAATGATAAGTTGTTACTTTTCATCTTATTATTTTTACAAGAGGTTATTGATTATTTTTATGAGTTTTTTCTTAGAGAATATAAGCGATGGTTTATCAATTCCATTGATCCTTTCAAAAATCTAGTTCTTGGTTTTATTCATCTCTCATATCATTTTTTTACTTATTTATTTTCACTCTATTTTGATTTATGTTTTTGGGCCACATCTAGTACTTTTCAGGGATTACTCCTGGTTCTATGTTCAGAAATCACTCCTGGGCTCCAGGGACCATAATATAGGGTGCCAGAATAGAAATCCAATCAGTTGCATGCAAGGCAAAAGCCATACTCTTTTATTCAGGCTCTCTACTCTAACCTTTATATTCTTCTCAAACTGACTTTGGTCTGTTTCTACTTATTTTCCTTATTCCTTTAAATATTAAGTTATATTGTTAATTAAAACTTTTCTTATTTATTGAAGTGGGTCTGTGTTATGAAGAATTTGCCTCCTAATAACACTTTAACCATACTTCATAAGATCTGATGTATTTTTGTTGTTATTGTTATCCATTAATTTTTTATGTCTTCTTCAATTTCTTGGTTGACTAAATTAATTCATAGTTTGTTGTCTGGGCAGAACATATTTGAAGTTTTGATAATTTTCTTTTTTGTTGCTGATTTTTTATACCACTGTGATTGGAAGAGATGCTTGTTTGATATAATTTCAGTACTAAGACTTCAATTTGTGGCTCAATATATCCTCATACAATATGTCATGTGCCCTTGAAAAGAATATATTTGTTACTTTGGGAATAGAAGTTTTTTGAGTCAGTCACATTGCTGAATTAATTAGTAATTAATTATGAGTTCCACTAGTTCTTTCCTTATTAATTTTTTCCCAGACTAACCATTATTCTAAGTGGTGTATTGAGATTCCCTGCAATTATTGTGTTGCTCTCTGTGCATCCCTTGGGTTGTTTCATAGACTTGAGTGCCTCCCTGTTGGGTAAATATATATTGATGACATTATATCTTCTTTATGGGCTGACCTCTTGTTTAATATGTAATATCCACATCCATCTCCTGTTACATTTTATTGGTTGAAATGAGATATGAAAGCTGCCCTTTTCTCCGCATTATTGGCTTGAAATTTCTTGCTCCATCATTTTACTTTGAGTCTATGTTTATATTCATATTCAGCCTGACAATCTTGTATACACAGTAAAGATATATCATGCTTTCAGAGTCAATCACTCTGAGTGAGTTCAGACCATTCACATTGTGGGTAATTATTACATTGAATATAGTAATATTGGGATTAATTGCCTTGGGATGCTCAGTCAGTTCCTATAGTTTAGAATAATATAGCAAAATATCATCAGTTTTTTCCCTATGGCAGAAAAGAATCAAATCTGCAGTTGAGGATGATGGGGAAATGTCACAGAGGACAGAATGAGAGCCTGAAAGAAATAATTCTGGACCAGAATTTAAGGATACTCACTTACTAGGGGAATTTTATTATGTCATGGTGTCAAGACCTAAAGAGATACAGATTTGAAATTTATTTCTATAACTAGTTAACTAGATTTTTACTAGAAATTTATGTTCAATCTCAGTTTATCTGTCAAAAAAAAGTGGGACTGGAACCGGAGAGATAGTACAGCAATGGGGCATTTATTTTGCATGCGGTCGACCAGGGAAGGACCCAGTTTGATTCCCAGCATCCTATGTGGTTCCCCCAGCCTGCCAGGGGTGATTTCTGAGTGCAGAGCCAGGAGTGACCACTGAGCGCCAGTGGTGTGGCCCAGAAACCAATCAAACAATAAAGTTTTTTTTTTAAAGGTGGGATTAGGGGCCAGAGCCGTGGCGCAAGCAGTAGGGCATCTACCTTGCATGTGCTAATCTAGGATGGACCGCGGTTTGATCCCCCAGAGTCCCATAGGGTCCCCCAAGCCAGGAGAATTTCTGAGTGCATAGCCAGGAGTAACCCCTGAGCGTCAAACAGGTGTAGCCCCCCCCAGAAAAAAAACCAAAAACAAATGGTGGAATTATAAATACTTATGTGGTTGTCATGAGACTTAATATAATATTCAGTAAAATTTCTAGCACATAAAACTAACTCAATGATTATTTTCCTTTTCTAGCCATATCTGCCACTCTTTAATATTAAAAATCATTAAATCAGCAAAATTTACTGTTATACATAATTGAGTTTTAGGCAGAGTGTTCCAGTACTGATCCTACCATCGGTGTCAGCTTCTCTCCACAAATGTCCACAGTCCCACCCTCCATCCTAACTCCTTGGAAAGCACATTTTTAATTTTGGTTGTTGTGGTTTGGATCTCATATTTCCAGTGCTTTTGGTTTTGTGGTTTGTATATATAGCTAAACCACTGCTCTACATCACGATGTATCAGAGGCCCACAACCCTTGTTACTTATTTTATTCTCTGCTTATTTTCCTCTTTGATTTCTCTCCTTCTATGTACTTTTCCCCTATACTCTGGTGTTAATGGATTATTTATATAATCTGTCTTTTATACATTGTGTTATTTCTTGTCCAGTTATTCTATGTATTTTATATATGTAAGATGATCCTGTGTGTTTCCTTCTGCCTTACTTCACATGGTAATTTTTAGTTCTATTCATATTACAGTAAATTACACAATTTTATCATTCTGAGATATATTACATTGTATATATATTGAGACAACATTCCTACCAGCAGTGGTAGAGAGATGGGAGTTTCTTTTTTATCTGATCCTCATCAGTGTAGATTGTTTCTGTACCACCACTCCCAACTAGGAAAATGCATAAGTGCGCTTCAGCCAAATTATAAAATAATTTGGGTGCTATGAATAACTCAACCCATCTTTTTTCTTTGGATTTATTGGTCATATTGAAACGAGTGAAATGTAATAAGATCTCATTGTGAGTATATATGTTGTTTTCATTCCTTATAATTAGAATCTGGTGCTCAAGTATTCTCAAAGTCAAGGAAATTAGAAGCTTGTTTATTCAATTCCCTCAAATATTACTATTCAGAGAACTTCCTAAGGGCACATCAGGTAGAAATTATTCTTGGCTACTGGTAAAGTAATAAAACATTGGAAAGAGTGACTTGAAGCAACTGGTGTTTTTTTTTTTTATAATAAAATTGGCCACACTAGTCATGTTATTAGATCCAAATTCCTTTATCTTTCTGTATAGGGAGCCATCTGTTCCCTGATCTCCTGTTAGCTCACTCACCTTTACCTTCAAGTAAAAGATGGGAGGCTAAAGGACACTGGGATAAAGGTTTGGCAGAGGCTATATTTTCTTCACTTTTAAGTGAAAAAAACTTCATAACTTCATGAAACTTCATAACTTTCATGGAAACTTCATAACTTCAACTGTAATCTTATTCATTAAAGAAATTGTGCACAGCACAACTCTCTAGATGATGTCTAAATTAGAGACCCAAATTTATTTGACCTATCATCTCCTTTTTAGGAAAAATATAAGACACAACACCCTCTTGGAAATATACCTCCTTTAAGAAGATAAGTGGAAAGCACCCCTAACCCCAGTTGTTTCTGAGACTACCTCTCTACTCCTCATACCCTCATGATTCCAGTGTTTTACCCACTTCGGAAACACTGAGCTCAATTATTCAAGATAATAGCTGCTGCCAGTCACCTGGGACAATCAGCATATAAAATGTGGAGAGTTGGGGAAGGGCTGGAGCCATAGCACAGTGGGCACGGCATTTACCTTGCACAAGGCTGACCTGAGACCAATTGGTGTTCCATCCCTGGCATCTCACATGGTCCTCTGAGCACAGATACATGAGTAACTTCTGAGCACACCAGGTGTGGCCCCTCCCATAAAACCCCCCAAAATGTGAAGAGTGTGACTGCATAAATCTCAATGTTTAGTTTTGACAAATGAGTGTTTAGTGATACCCTATTATATAGTTTATTTTAATACATTGTCTTTTATATATTACAAACAAAGCAGGATTATGACCATATAATGCTTCATCTGCAAGAAAGGTTAAAATACATAATTTTGGACCAAGCACATGTCTCTTCCCCACAAAACTGTCTCTTTAGGTAAGGAAAAGTACACAGACTGAGCAAAGAGTAAACTAGTCTTAGCGTATTCGTCTTTAATTACTAAGTTTATTAGTGTTTACAGCAGCAGAGTGTTAGTAACCTGCTTGCCTTCCACAGATTTCACAGATCACCAAGGATGAGGCCTGTGGATTGGTTACCACACTGAGAAATGGGGCCCTTTGCATAGATATGCTGGAGTCCCAAGCAGCTCCTTTCACAGTGAGGAAACCTGGGCTGAGCTGAAGAGTTTAATTTCGAGATTATTAGGTTTCAAGACTCTACAATCTTCTGATATAAATCTGAGGTCTTCAAAATGGCGCCCAAGGGGCCAGAGCAGTAGCATAGTGGGTAGGGTTTTTGCTTTGTATGCAACTGACAGGGGTTTGATCCCTCGCATCTTATATGGTCCCATGAGCCTGCCAGGAGTAATTTCTGAACAGAGAGCCAGAGGTAACCCCTGTGCTATGGATGCGGCCCCAAAACAAAACAAAAAAATGGGTCCAAAAAGAGTAAAGTGGGTAAGATAATTGTCTTGCCTGCTGCTGACCCAACAACTTCAATCCCTTTTAGTCTCTGGAGGACCACCAGTAGTGATCACTAAATGTAGAGTTAGGAGCAAGCCCTGAGCACCGCTGAATGTAATAAAAAAATTTAAACAAACAGAAACTAAAAATTCGCAGTGGTTCTAAAATACTAGGGGTCAAATGTCAAAGCTCAGAAAGAATGGCTCTCTTCTGGTCCGCAAGTGCTAGAACAAGGGAGAAGGACATGACTGCCACCTATTGGCAGATAAAAGAACCAGGTGTCCCTTCTATATCTGAGCTTGCTAGAGATAGCCAGCCCCCCCTGTGAGGAGGAATGACAGGCAGGTCTTGGGGTGTGCTCTGCTCCAGCTTGAAGCCCCAGGGTTAGTTTTCTCTTCACCTTTGTAGGTCTCTGACGGGCTTACTTAGAGTGTCCCTCTCTGCTTTCCAGTAATAACACCCCTTGCAGGCATCCACAGAGATGCCAGAGAAAGACATAACAGTCAATTTTCAAGATCACACAGAACTGAAGGGGATAAAAAAGCACACATATTTGGAGCTATAAATAAATCTGGGGTGAGATTCAAGGTTCTTATTTGATCCACAGCCTCAAAAAAAATCCTATTATTTGTGGCAGTCCTCTTGTCTAGTGATGTGTGTGTGTGTGTGTGTGTGTGTGTGTGTGTGTGTGTGTGTGTGTGTGTGGTGTATGACAGAGATTTAATTTCAAAACAGGGAACTCATCCTGACTCATTTGGGGAAGGCTCCAAGGTTCTGAAGGCAGGGCCTGGATTCTCTGTGTCCGCCTTCATCATCTGCTACCCTGTACCAAATGGTATCTACTGCCTGGAAATGAAGCCACAATTTCTTCCCTTTTGTTCTCTGGCCCCATGCCAGGCCTGCCTTGTCACTCGATGGGTGGGTTGCCTTTCAGATTGGCATAGAACAGGGAGCGGCTATTTCTTCTGATGCTATCAGAGACTCATCCTCTGAAACCACCCCAAGGGGGGGGGTCTCCCCGACGGTTTTTGGGCAATCGAATGGCAATTGAGGCTCAAGGATTTGGATTCAGACCTTTCTGACCATGGCTGCAGAACTCAGTAGCTCCGAATCTCTGAGAAGGAGAGTTGGAAGGAGGTGAGTGACCCAGTGAGGGGAGGTGGATGTCCTGCTGGTCCGTGGGACTCAGTCAGGCCTTTGCTGTGGAAGCTGTGACCTAGTTCAGTAGTGGGTAATACCCATTTTGCTAAGTGGGATGATGTCCACGGAGAGGTGGGACTTGAGGTTGCTTTGGGCACTGCCCAGAGCCCCTTTGAGTCTCCTTTCCGTGTCATGCCTGGAGAAATAGTCCCCGGCGCCTGGCATGGAGCTGCACATGTGCTCTGCACACCGCCTTGCAGGCGACTGTTTGTTTCTAATTAAGGAGCTGAAGCCTGCTGGCAGCAAAATCCATATTTGTCACAAGTTGTGGCATTGTGTTTAGGGTGCGTGTCTATGTCTTTCACGTGGGGGTAGGGGAGTAAGCGCTCATTGTACCCAATTCTTCGCTCTGGACTTGGACTGGCTTGCATCTTCAGTAGGGTGATCACATAGTATTTTTTTTTCACTGAGCACTTCCCATCCCCCTAAACTCTAATTAGTGGGGTCCCCATTCTGCTCACTTAGACCATCCCAACCCCAGAGATTTTTGTAGTTGTAAGAAAACCTACTTGTGCTGGTAGCTGAGAAAATGCAATGATCTGATCAATGGTGTCTTGTAACAGATGGCCTGAAAATAGTTCATGCCTTGCTCCTCTTAATCCTTCTTTTCTCATTCCCCTAATAAGAATCACAAGCAAAAATGAACTGGCAGCACTTTTATTTTATTATTTAATTTAATTAATTTAATTTTTGTCTTGTTTCTGGTTTGGGGGTCATACTTGGTGGTATTCAAGGCTTACTCCTGGCTCTGCACTCAGGGGTCATTCCTGATAGGACTCACGAGGCCATGTATGTTGCCAGGGATTGAACCTGGGTTGACTGTGTGCAAGGCAAGATCTCTACCCACTGCATTATTTCTTGGCCTCCCGCTTGTTTATAAAATGTTTCCTCATTGCTTCTCTGAAATTATAGAAAGGGTATCTTGTCTCCACCTATTATTTCTCCTCTTTTGGCCTTTGCAGATGGAAACTCTGTACTCAGTGAACAACAATTGACTTACCATTTTTACAGAAGAGAGATCTTGTTGGCAGGGATCTTAGAACAGGAGTGGAAGATCTTTCTGTCTCCACCCTGGTATCTTGTCAATGATGCCATCCAGTGCCCTGCCCATTCCCTTGTCAGAGAGAGCTGCATTTGAAACTGAATATTCCAAAGTCAAACTTGCAGTTCTGTGGATTACTCAGTGCTGGGAAGTTACAGTTACCCTGTGTCCTTGTGGTTGCTGAAGCAATTATCCCACTTGACCCTTGCCCCTGGCCACTGCTCACTGTTCTGAGCTGCCCTTGAGTAAGTTTGCACCAGGAGGGCCAGAGAGGTAGTATAGCAGATATGGCACTAGCATTGAGCACAGCTGGCCCAGATTTGATCTGCACACACCATATGGTTTTCTGAGCTCTGCCAGAAGTAATTCTTGAGTGCAGAGCCAGGAGTAACTCCTGCACCTCGCTGGATGTGGCTCCCAAACTGGATACACACGAAAAGTTTTCAAGAAAGCTGCTCTGTATGAAAGAGGAAGTATTCTTTTGCCATGAGACGCGGGTTTCTCACCTTTCCCCTTTCATTGTTTGTTGTTGTTGCTTTGAATGGGATGCTACCAAGTTGAGGTGCTTGCATACATTTACATTTGGCTGTGGCGCACTTTTGTGGCAGACCGTGTGGTCATACTTGGCAAGTGGGGGTAGTATCCCGAACGCTGGAGATCCAACTTTTTTTTTTCATGCCTCCAAGGTAAGCACCGAGCCTCTGGGGACCCCCATGTCTTTTTTATTTTTATTGGATGTCATTCCCAGCTGTGTTCAGCATTTACTTCTGCCTCCTCTGCGCTCTGGGCCTCTGGGGAGCCCCCATGTCTTTTTATTTTATTGGGGGGGGCATTCCCAGCTGTGCTTAGCATTTACTCCTGCCTCCTCGGCGCTCAGGGATCACTCCTGGCGGGGCTCAGGGAGTGCTGGAATGGAACCCAGCAGCAATACATGCAAGGCAAGCGCTCTACTCACTGTCCTAGAGCGCCAATCCACGGAATACTCCCACCCCGTTGTTTTTAGGCATCTCTTTTTAAAAAAAAAATATAGGCACTCCCTAGGAATCTCATTTATCTTAGCCTGACTTGGGGCGAAGGCTACTCCGTGCCATTTACTCATGCATTTACTTGCTAAAAGGCGAGCATCTGGTGCCCACCATATGCCAGGACTCTTGAGGGGGGGTCCCCGGGGATGCACATAGGAGCCCTGGTTTCAGATTTGGGGAGGCTGCGGAGCATCTTTCTAGCCAAGAAGTTTCCTTCGGGACGCCCAGAGAGGATCCCCTTCCCTTGGAACTGAGCTATGGGGTGCTTTGCAAATTCCACTGGAAGGGGACCACCGGGCTGGGCGGGGCCCGGCTGCTTCCAGGGGGGCAAAGCTCGGCTCTGCCTGAACCCCCCCAGGAGGCGCTCGCGAGCAGAGCGCAGGACCAGGCGGGCGGGCACGCTGGGCGCTCGGGCATCATCAGAAGGTGGCAATCTCTGCAAAGCCGAAGCTGCCATCTCTGTGCCTCCCGCTGTCCCTTCTCCCCACATCCCGCCTCCCTCCCTCCCAGGGTGCACCCCACCTTCCACTTTACTCACAGGGAGCCTCTTGCCAGCCTCACCCCCACACCCCACCCCTACCCCGCACGTCACCCCAACTCCCCGCCCCGCACCCCACCCCATCAGCACCCAGAATGGAGTCTGGGTTTCCTGAGAGCTCAAACTCTGTGCTCAGCGTTTTTGCTGCCTGCGGGTGTTAAAGTGGCCTCCGAGGACCGGACGCAGGGGGTGGGCGGAGGGCCTGCACCCCTTTGCACCCCAACCTCTACTCCAAAAGCTTGCATCTGCGTCTAGGAGGTGGGACATCTTCTGGGCTGCATTTTTGAAGCCTCTTTGTGCTCTGGGAGCCTGGCACACCCAGGTAAGTCCATGAAACTCTGTTTGTGCATGTGTGTGTGTGTGTGTGTGTGTGTGTGTGTGTGTGTGTGTGTGTGTGTGTGTGTGTGTGTGTGTGTGTGTGTGTGTTGGTCTCCGGGGCACTGCAAAGCTAGAGCAACTTTTGAGCGGCTCTGCCCCAGGTCTTGGGTCTTGCTTAGAACAGCAGCTGCTGTTTAAGAAGCGGTTGCCAGGTTTATCTTTAATCCCAGGGAACTTTCTCCCACACCTTTGGCTCCGTAGGTTCCACCCCAAATCGGGAAGGGAGTCCGGGGCAAAGGGGGGGGGGATTTCCCAGCTCTAAAGTCTACCTTGAGGAACATGGTTGTAGCTTTAGACATTGGAAAGGGGAAGGGAGTCTGCCCTGGCTGGAGTTACCACTTTCCAGTGGCACTAAAAGAAAAAAGATCTGGAGATTGTCAGGGCACCCGATAACTGTTAGGGTTCCGCCTCCAATCTCCTCCCCCAATCCGATTTACAATAGGTCCCCAGAAGACTCAGTGGCATCTGTACTCCTGTGACATCTCTTGATGCGGTCTCTCCATCCTAGGTTAGAGAGAGTAGCCCCAGGGAGCAGAGGGCGGGTGAGTGGGATTTTTCACCTGCTCGCTACAGACCAAAGGGAACCCCGGGGAGGGTTCCCCCAGAGGCCCCAGCATGGTAGGGTCAGAGAGAGACAGGGTTAATCAGGCACCCATGACACCCAAGTCATTATTGATGGACATCCAGAAGAGCTGGCAGAATACCATCCCTGTCTGTCTTCCCACCTTGCTTCCCCCCCAGAGACCTTGCTAGCCTGATTTCAGGTCCCACAAACACTCCGGGCAGCATCACAGGCTACAGGGCTGATCCCCGGGCACAGGATCTTCTGGGATGGCACCAAGGGGGTTCCAAAATTGAGAGCAGGAAACGCCCTCAAAACAGGGGTGGGCATGGCTGAGAGAGGAGAGTGCCCTGGGCAGCTGCGAAAGGATCCTCCCTCACTCCGCCCCAATTTCCCATTGATGGGGGGGAGGGAACTCCAGGCCACCCCTTTATGCCCGTGTTCAAAACAACGCAAAATCGCCTTTCTCCTCTTACTGCTTTGCCAGGGTTTTTAAAAAAGTCTCGCTTTGGTGGTTCTTGGCTTCCTCCACTCTCCTTTCCTGAATAGCATTTGTGAGCTGTCCAAGGTGCTGAAAAGTACACTTAGTGGAGATAAAACTCCACTCCTGAAAACAATGCTTTATTTTGCAGTGAAATGTTATTTTGTGCCCGTTTCTTATTCTACTGATCATTCACTAGTTAGTGCTTGAAAATTCCTGTTTATTATTATTATTATTATTATTATTATTATTGTTATTATTGGTTTTGTGTTGAAACAACTCATCAAAGCATTGCCACAACTAAACCAAACTTTCCCGGACCTGATGTTTTGAATTTATGGCCATGTTTGAAGTCTGTAGATGCTGGTTCATTGACTTAGCATACCCCTGCCCCCACTCCAACCAGGACCAGAGACAAGTACCAGCTTTACTTATTTCATCTGGAATTTTCATTATGTGTAGTAAGGTTCCATTTCTTTTTATTACCCAGCAGATACGGCAGAGCTCAAGCTGCCATTGGCAGTGATCATAACGATAACTTCTGATATTTTCATTTCCCTTGCCAGGCTGTCACTGCAGGGTTAAACTTGTGTGATTGGCTCGACAAAGTCACTCTATGAGATGGGGGTGGGGTGAGCATGGAGTAGGGCACAGATAGTCACCTGTACAGAGGCAGCTGAAAATAAAAGGAGAGTTTGCAAATACTAGTCAGATGCCTGTGTTGAAGTGCATGTGAATATGTCTAATTTTCCTCTTTCATTTCATTTCTTCTGGGATGTCTGATGGTTGGTTTCACAGGATCAAACTCCAGTCCAATGGAAACTAAGTGATTTCCTCTTAGCATTACATAAAAGCAGGCATTTGTCCATATCAGGAGGAGATGTTGAATCCAGGGCAATTTTGAATGGTTAGGTGAGAAAAGCTGACCTCTAAAGAACCAAAGGTCTATTCCTATATCACCATGTGAAATTATGTGTCCATCAGCTTCACTACCCTGTGGATGAATAGTCTCACTTTCATTCTTTTAGATGTTTCTAGCACATTTACTTGGAATCAGGTCCTGCATGTGACTTTTTGTTATAGCCTCTAAATATATTTTTCACCAATAGTTGCTATAAAATTTGTAAATTGTTTTAAAATTGAACATAAAAGAATTCCTGTTTATCTTAAGGTGCCTGGTAGAAAAATGGCATTTTGTTTGACTCATTGGTTGGTTCTTATGGAGACCCTGTTTTTAAAGGTTTTAATTAATAGATGTTTTATCCTAAAATGTTACTTGATTTGCATGTGGGTTTCTGGTGAAAAATACCTCATGCTAGTTAGTAGGAAGCAAAGTTTTTAGCTTCCTTATGTAGCACTAATCAAAAAATAGAAGCTTTGATTTTTCTCATCATCAGATAATTGGAGTCACCAGCATGACTGAAAATCTTGAGATTATATTGACTATAAGAAATAATCAACAAGAAAAACATGGGTTAATTGGTGGAATGCTTATTTCTGATGAATTCAAATTTTTGGAAACCCAGCTGCATGCATTTATATGGTTTGCAGTGCCTTTCTCTGTCTTCACTTTGCAAGTTCCCTGAAACATAGTGCCAGATCATTATAGCCTTAATTCACACAAGGAAAGTATTTTTCCACTTGGAGGTAAACACGTGGGAGGTGAGCAGTGGATGTTGTGTGTAATCAATGTCCCACACTTTTAGAGGAATATGGATCTCGAGCAAGCCACTCTCTTATCTCTAACCTGATGGGTTGGAAAAGTCACTTCGTAAGTCTTGATATTTTTCAATCAGCAGTGTGGCCAGAAGATTTATATTTTAGGCACTTTGAAGAGACAAAGGGCCTGAATTTGTTTTCTATATCTGATCTTTCCACTTCTCTCTTGTTAATATTTAAAAACAAAACCAGCAAAAGTCCCTTTGGATCCATGTGGTAACCCAAAGTAGTATTTCCTTGGCAACAGTAGCAAGTATGCTAGAGATTTGAGCTAGCAAGATGGAAATTTTTAAATGCCTTTAAATATAATGTTGCATGGTTCAAGGCCATCATGTTGTGTGTTCAAATGAACCTAGAACTTAATCTAAGAGTCACACTTGATGGTACTCTTTTTTCTGATGAAGTGTAAATGGCAAAGAATGAGAATACAAGACCTTTTTTTTTTTTAAGAAAGTTTCAATATCTTTATGATGTGCTTTCTTTGGGGGAAAGCTGGTGTGAAAACAATTAGATTGAAGCTATAAATCTACATTCAGGGTGAGGTATTTATATAGAGAGTTGGGAGAAGTCCAAAATCAAGCTCTGTAAATAGATGCTGTCTTTTTCTTCATTGTTTGACAATCGTAATAGACTGCCATCAGCATTAAATTCAACCAGTGAGTATCTGCTGAGCAGTGGTTGCATAATACAAGTATAGTAGTATTCCTACATATGTACTTTCCATATTTCTTGCACCAGAAATCTCATTTATGTGGGAGCTTTCTGTTTAGTCTATGAGCTACCAAATATAGACAAAACATAGTGTATAAGCATATACTCTCTGTTTTCTCTAAGTTGGCAAGTCCTAGGAAGTTCCTTGGTTTATTGATGAGTTCTTGGGATAGACTTTTGAGAACTACCTATGTTTTGGCTCATAAAATTGTGTGGGCATGAAATTCAGAAGCTAAGAGGATAGCCAATTTGGGATAGGTGATGCGTGTCCTACGATTTCAGAATACGTCCAAAAACTGCAGGAAGAAGTCAGTATAAGCCTAGCATGTGGGATCATCTCTAGACTGTGACCAGGAACTTTATCATGTTGAATCTATGACTCTGAGAATTAGAAGAACTCATGGGAATCATCTGTTGATTCAAGCAGTTTAATTCGACAGCTGTAGAAATAGAACATTAGAGAGGGATCTTCTGTAACCAGGGAGCTCATTCAATAAAACTCTGATTACTCCTCTGATAAAGAGACTCTGCTTCCCTGGAGACATGACCATGGTGGCTCCATATGTACTGACCATCGCTGGCGCCATGTGTCCTGATAATCTCTACTGAGTTGAGCTTCTCGGTGGGGGTCATCCACCTCCCTCAGAACTGATTACATTGCTCTCTCCTGGAGCCAGGGCAATATTTAGCCAATAGATTTTATTAAATTTATCCAAAGTCATTGTCTGCAGCCATCTCTGCTAATGTGAATGCTTTGTGAGGAATTGCCCAGGCACAATCTAAGCGTTCTGGTTTGAATGTCACAATTGAGTTAATAAAGCAAACAAAGAGATTTTATGTGTATTTACAGTTCTAGGAAACTCACAGAGGGAATCCTTTTTTCTCTTTTAAATGAACGGCCATTCATAAAGATCTGGCTCAGAACCTAATATTTCTAACTATATTTTATTAGAAAATAAAAGCTTTACCTCTTTGGCAATACTGAAAAAGGACAACATTTCAGTTGAATTCTAGAAACCTCAGGTTGAAGTTGAACTAAAACACTTTTTTGTAGCTGATAAATCCCAAAGCTGTGTAGGGTGATTCAACATGAATTGAGGGAGAGGAAAAACCCACATTAGTCTACAGGGGTAGTATATGGCCAGGGTTCGGGGAACTGGAAGAGGCAGGAGGGAAGGGCCGCGCAGAATTGACATTGGAGTTGATGGCCACAAGAGGGCACCGGAGCTCTGGCAGAGCTTACCATAGGGACTGAGAGAGGGACTTCAACAGTCAGGGAAGGGTTTGAGGGAATCCCAAAGGTGTACCCAAGTGTGATACTGGTTTTCCTATGTTTCTGATTCTCTATCCCATATTGTCTCACTGCAGAGAGGGCACAAAGATTTGAGTGCCTAAAAGTATTTGGAAATATATGGAGCAGGAACGGGTTGTATCATCTCGGGGCTGGGAGAATGACCTCAGGACAGGATACACAGATGGTTCTTAAGTATTTTCCTTGACTTACATCATTGGCACTGGGCATGTTATCACAGGAAGAACTCTGCCTTTGGTATTCCGGTGTGGATTTGGGGCTTTCCACATTTAAGTACTGGTGTGTGCACTTGCACTTGCACTTGCCTGCTGGAATGTGAACTTAGTCATAGCTGTGAATATGCTGTGTATTCAGTGTTGGAAAAGACAGGTAGATACCAACTTTTATGTTCTTTCTCTCTTAAAAAGGTATTTTTAAGAGAATTACTGGTGATGGGTGGTGTTCTTTACATGACTGAAACCCAAACACAATCATGTATGTAATAAAGTTGTTTAAATAAAAAAAATACTACATATTCAATGCAGTCTCAATAAAATCCCCATTAAAAAAAGAATTGTGGTTTTAAAAACAATGATTTGTAGGGATCAGAGTGATTGTACAGCGAATACAATGCTTTCCTTGCATGTGACTGACCTGGGTTCTATCCCTGGCACCCTATGTGTTTTCCAGAGGCCACCAGGAGTGAACCCTGAACACCAAAGAGTGTGGCTCCTCAAACAAAACAAAACAAAAATAATGGTTCATTAGAGTGTACATATATAGGCTTGAGGGACACACTACTACAGTGCCCCACTCACTTTCAAAGAGCGAGGCTCTTTGTTTTTCTTCTCCTGGAGCATCAGCCCCTCCATTTCTATTCAAGCTATAGTCAAAATGACATACCTTATTTTCTTAGATTTGAGTAGTATTCCACAAGGTGTATGGCTCAAGTACAAATTCTTTGCCAAGTCCTATGTAGTTGAGTTTCTTTGGAAAGTTCTCTCCAGACCCTCTCCTCTCCAATTTCTCTCACCTGTTTTCAGCACCCTCTTGATCAGTTGATGGACTGCATTGATCTGCTGAAGAGTAAATAATCTTAGCCTTCATGCCAAATATTGTGTTCAGCCTCGCTGGGTTGAGCATAAAGTTTTGATGGAATCTTGGGGATCCAGGCTGGAGGGACAGATGGCAGATAAGCAACTGTGGTGGCAACTATGGGGGAAGTGGAACAGTGAAGGAGATAAGAGCTATTGGAGTTTATTTTTTTTTGTCTCAGGAAACCTGCAAAAGGGTTTCTTCAATTCCTGACTGCTTGTATTTTCTGTGAATCAAGGAAATGGATTGGATGGAGGATAATTCTGAAGGAGAGGCAAGAGGAAAGTCTCACCTTGCTTGCACTTTACTTTATGCTTCGCTGTTAAATGTATATTTTATGTACAAGTGGACTGTTTTATATATATTTAATAAAGCTCCCAGAGATTCTTCTACTAGTCATATGGCTCTCCTGCCATACACACATACACACACACACACACACACACACACACACCACCACCACCACCACCACCACCACCACCACCACCACCATTTCATAAAATAATGCCTTTGTAGTTGGTTTAACCCATTTAAACAGAGAAATACTGTCCCCTTATTTCTTTTCCTCTGTTTTCATCTTTATTGTATTTTTAAAAATTGGTTTTGGACCTGGCAGAGTTTAGGGCTCATTTCTGGCTCTGTTCTCGGGAATCACTCTCGACGGTGCTCAGGGAGACAAAATATGGCACTAAAGATTGAACCCTGTTCGGCTGTGTGAGACTAAGTGAAGCCACTTCAGAGCAAGACAGGGGTTCCTCTCTTGTCCATGTATGATTTCTGGGTGCAAGACTTTTTCTAGCAAACTTCAGGTCCTCAGGAATTGCTCAAAAGTGTTTTCTTGTGACTATAAGAATCCCACCATTGTTTCTTCTTTGTTCTAAGTCAAGACTGTACCCAAAATTGTGAAATTGTGGTACAATTTCATAAAGACAAGTGCTTATCGAGTTTTATTAGGAAGAGGAGTTAAGCTGCGATGGAAACAGACTTGATTCAAATTATGACTGTTTTATCACTGTTTAGCCTTGGGCAAAATTACCAAACCTCTCTGAGCCTGATTTCCTTGTTTATAAACATGGGGATAAAGCCATATCAATGGTCATATGATGTTGTTTTCTTCCTTTTCGACTGTTCACTGATCTTTCCCTAAGGGTCTAATACCTTAGAAAATATGGTTTTAATTTCCTTTAAAAATATTTTGCAGAGCTTTATTCCACGCTATAAATATAAGCACATAGATGGTCATTAAATACATATTCTGGAGCATGTATTATTAGTCTGATTTGACAAGTAGATCAATGCCAAAGAATTAGCAACTGGGAAAGAAGAAGGACTTCATTGTAGGGTGCCCCCACCCTAATTCCTAATTTAAAAACCAGGGCAGTGTCCATAGGTCATCTTTTGTATAATTTATTGTTTCCTCCTTGGTCTACTTCCTATGTCCTCTTGTGATCAATGTGCCCCAGTTCTGTGTGTGGCATCAGTGTGAGTGCATTTCCCCCTCTAATATATGTACTTTTCTGGGTAGCATCACTTGATCTGGAATTCCCAGGTACTTAGGATTTTCTGGGGTCTAGGGTACCCCACCCCTGATATTATCTGTCCCTGTACTCAGGAGAGTTGTGAGTTGCTTTAATGTACCTTTCACTTATAATCAGCTCTGTTTCTTTTCTCCTGCATTAGAATTGACTTGTAGCCTTTGATTGGTTTGTTTTTTATGTTCTAATGGAGAAAAAAGAACGCGACGTTTCATTTTACTATAGACTGTTGCAAGAGTAATGAATGTATATCATTGTTATTCTCAAATATGATTTCATATGCAAATTTTACTTTCCATTACCTTTGCATTGGAACCTTTGCACAATGAGCACTGTTCTATTTGCAAGATGGGATTCTGATGTACAGAGCTGGGTGGCCTGGTTTGTTTGAGAAGGACATCCATTAGGTCACAGATTCCTGGTTTGCAATCCTGGGTTCTGCTTCACCTTTCATAGCTGAGTTGGCACAGAGGTAAAGTGAGAGGGGAAAGGCAGTAAGGAGAATCTCCTAAGGGGAACAACATTGCAGCCCTGTGGTAGCAAGTGTGGTCCACAGAAATTGTTCAGATGGTAACTGTTGTTGATTGGTTAAGCTCATGAGTGATTTTCATAGTGTGATGTACTGGTGTGGAGAGCTGTGAACTAGAAGGCATGAGGTTCCTGGAGGCATGAGAGGATGGTGAGTCATGGCTTCCATAGCCCTGGAGACACTTCCTGGCTTCTTTTTTCCTCCTGAACATTTCATACCCAGTCACAGAAAAAGCTGAAATACAGACCCTTTCCAAGATGAGACTTCCTCTGCTCCTGCTGGTGCCACTTTCTGACCCATGCATAGAATGCTCAGCTCCAGCCTTCCTGTTAGCACACACCCAGAGTATAGAATCCATTTAGACCCACACTGGATCCAAACATAGAAAGTCCAAGCATAGAAAGTTCAGACATAGAGAGGCAGGTTTTTCCCTTAAAGCCCAAAATACTGTGGCCCCCTTTTCAGAGTGTTCTTGCCCTTACCCCTATGGGAGTCAACACATTAACTTTGATGC
Source organism: Suncus etruscus (assembly GCF_024139225.1). Taxonomy (NCBI): domain Eukaryota; kingdom Metazoa; phylum Chordata; class Mammalia; order Eulipotyphla; family Soricidae; genus Suncus; species Suncus etruscus. Next base: position 27,007,654 of record NC_064867.1, on the reverse strand, counting down.
TGCCATTTTGTTGTTGGTTTTTGTTTTGTTTGTGTTTGTTTCTGTCTTGGGTTATACCAAATGATGCTCAGGACTTACTCCTGGCTCTTCACTAAGGGATCTCTCTCAATGGAGCTCAGGGGGAACATATGGGATGAATGTAAGGCAAGCACCCTACCCACGGTAATATTGCACTGGCCCTATAGCACCGCGAGTTGTGTTAACTGAGTCATATTCAAGTGGGAGTGATAGGTGCCAGCAGCTATAGGTGCAAAAGTCACACTCTCATTTTCAAGCTGAGTCCTGGGGAGGGGGAACTGCTTCTAGCTGGTGTGTATGTGGGGGTGTTGATGGGGGGCTGTTCCTTACTGTTTGATTCAATGGATCAAGCCTGGGAATCTCCTCATGCCTCTCTCTCCCATTTGGAAACACAGGCTTTAAATTCAATTTATATAGACAAAGTGGGCTTTTGCTCTCTAGTGTGGTACAGCCACGGCAGTGTCAGTAGGGAAGAAAGTGAGGTGACATTTCCCGAGTACCTGTGACATTTACCATGTGCCAAGTACCTTTGGGGGACTGGGATGCATATTATCCCATTTAATCCTCACAGTTCTCACTGACCTGCCAATCAACTCAGAATTCTTCAGTGTTTGCCATGGATCTCTCAAGTGTGTTGTGCTAGGTTTGAGTGCATGGGATGAACAAGATGCACGTACCTGACCTTCTGGAGATTGTGCTTCAGCAGGGAAAAGGGCTTGAGCTTCTACCTGATCTTTAGACAACAGAGAGATTGGGGAACTTGGCTAAGGGGAAACAACACTTGGGAGGCAGAAGAAACAAATTTTAAAACCATTTAATTCTCGCTGGGGCCAGGGAGCAATTGGGGCCATAGCTAGCAGTGTTCATGGTTTACTCCTGGCTCTGTGCTCAGGGATCACTGCTCTGGATCAGTGCTCAGGAAACCATGGTGTAAGGGTTAAAAGTGCTATCTGCTGCATCCTGAATTATACCTTCTGCCTTTATTGTTTCATTATTTGTGTAAGATCATATCCAGCAATTCTCGGGGATTACTCCCAGTTGTGCTTGGGGAACAGGTGGTACTGGGAATCTAACTGGAGCCTTTTACACTTAGCCCTTTGGCTCTTTCTCTGTCCCCAAACCATTTTTGCTGGAAAAGATGCAGTTATTTTGCTCAAACAAGATATTTTCAACCATTTTGCTCCCAGTACCCTTGGATACTCAAAATGATTAAAGATACTTAACAGGCTGTTCAGTGGATACAACAGTCAGCCACTGCCTTTCAAACAGAAAATTTTAACACATTGAGTACTATGATGAAGCAAGTTGCAAATATGCCTGCTTTCCTGTGACCATGATTTTTTACTTCTTGGAGTGGCTTTGTGGCTGCCAAAGAGGAGAAAATTCTCTACTTCTAAACTTGCTCATTTATTTCTTTTCACCCGAGCACCTCTCTGAAACCTGATTAACCGTATTACCCAGTGATGGATGCTGCAGGAAATACAGACTTGTTCTGGAACTGCCTTTTCCATTAAGCATGCATGTGACCACGTGTGGTTAAGGGGATGAATGGCAGCATCAGAAGTGTCCATCACACAGCTTTTGAGCCCAGGGGAAGGTAGGAATAGGTGCAATCTGCAGTCTCCAGAAATCTGTGGCATGCATTGCTTTTAGCGATCCTTCAGGCATATACCCTGGCAAGGAAAGCCTGGGGAAACACTGGGAGTTCTCCTGCAATTCTCTCCTAGTTCTATGTCAGAGAATGTGTCACAGAAATCACCGCACACCTGGATCCAAGAGTCAAGGGCTTTGCTGTCCTGTGGGCTGCTGAATCACTTTGCTATTAATAAAGGGCTAACAACCAAGTTGCTGTCTGTTCCCATCATTGTTTTAAACTCTTCATCCAGAGGCAACCAGTGTATCCTCCTACCTCCCACATCCATATTTTCCTTCAGGACTAATTAATGGGCCACATTGGGTCACAGACTGAGGGGTAAGGTAGCAATGTTTGGTTTTATTGAGAAACAACACCCACATGTGAACTGACATAATTCTATGCAGTTCTCAATTGATGGTCATTGATTGCAGATCCCTATTTGTCTAGAGGCCCAGGATGTAAGGAAGATGATGCCATATGGTCAATGTGACTGTTTAGTGGGAGGGGATCCTGGGAGCAGATATGGACAGAGGGAGCTGTGAGTCATTTGTTTGGGCTGTTTCTTTCTCATTTTTCCTTTTGTGCTATTGTTGTATGTGTTATTTGTGTGTATGTGTGCATGCATGCATGTGCACACACATGCATGTATATATCCCATACATACTTGGTTGAGGTGCTTGCACTTCACTTTTGGATGCATCACCCCAGATCACACTGGCAGTGCTGGGGACTGCATTTGGTGACACGGGAGTGCTGCCTGAGATAGAACTTGTGTCTTTGTTCCTGCTAGGCAGACACTTAATTCCAAGTCACATCCCAAGGCCCTGTCTTGTTTGTTTGTTTGTTTGTTTTTTAACACCAGACATTTGGATCACTGGTTCACAGGCCAACTTCAAATATTCCTTGTCCAACTATTTGCTGTCATAGAGTCCAAGCTCCCAAACCCAAAGAGCATGATGCCAGTTCTAGATTTATGTGTGCGTGTGTGTGTGGTTGTGTGTGTGTGTGTGTGATTTTTCTGTGATTTTGTTTCTGTGGGGGCTAAGGGAGAAGTAGTGTTTACACCAAGTTCTGTGCTCAGGGATTGCTTCCAGTGGTGCTTGAGGGACCTATTATGGTGGCAGATTTCTAACTAGGGTCAGCAGCATTCAAGGCTAGTGCCTTAACCCCCTTAATCTCAGACTTGTTAGATGATTTTTGATGGTTTTGCAGCATCATTCTGGAAAGCTGAAATTTGACACTCAACTTCTCCTTTGGTTAACAGGACGTCCTTGGCTACTTTGACAGGCACCTTTGCTTGCAGTTTGCAAGGTGATGGTTATTTTCTAGGAGAGACACCTAAGTAGAAGTCAGTTTAGTAGAGGGTCCCAGGCATAAGCGATTGTCTCTGCAAGACCTTCGATCTCTTCCTCTCTACAGCACAGGTTTGCAGTATGGACTACATGTGGGCCAGCTTTTGGAAAACGTTTTTAGTCAAAAGGGTGGTTTTTGTTTGTTTGTTTGTTTGTTTTTTAATCAGGGTGCATGTTTTTTTTTTTTTAAAGTTGTGAGTTTCTTGCCCAGAATTCCCAAATTCTGACTCCAGGGTCCATATGACCCCTATGCACATTCTCATGGCTGAGGATAGATGGGTTTGAAGATGGGTAGTCCTTTCTCTAAGCAGATGCAGGCAGGAAAAGGATCTGGCATCCCGGTTTTTTATTCAACCTGCTAAGCCCCTTGTTTCTGCATTCAGTGGCAGTTTTCTGTTTAGCTACTAAACCTACTTAGGCATCCCCCTACCAGCACTCCAGTCCAAAATTGTCATTTTGAAATCTGGTCTCTGAGAGCATAGCAAATCTCTAGTTGCATTTCTGTTACTGGGGGATGAACAAGCCTATCAAGAGGCTTCCCAGTTTCGATCTGTAAAATCCATATAGCTTGTTTGATCTCTCAGGACCCTTCTTGCCTGATTACACAGCATTAACAAGGCTGTGAGGCACAGATGCCCTGGGAACCTGGGTTTCCCCCATCTGCAGAGAGCCAGTTCAGTCTCTGGAGTCTCTGCCTGTCATTTTCATGTGGCATCAGCTGGCATGATAAAGCAGATCAGAGCAGGAGCATCTCTACCTCTGACTTGTCATGTCTTACGTGAGAAAAATAGAGGAGCAGAGTGCAAGGAGAATCCCAATGAGGCTTTATGTAGCTTTCGAGTTGGTATATGCAGATAAATTGCAGAAAAGTCACACTCCAGAAACTGTCTTTATTTCTGTTATTTTGGATTCACACCTGACAGTGCACAGGGGTTACTTCTGGTTCTGTGCAAGGGATCATCTAGGTGGTGATCAGGGGAGCACATGCAGTGTTGGAATAGAACTCAAGTTGGCTGAGTATAAGACACGTGCCTTGTCTACTGTACTATTTCTCCAGCCCCTTCACTAGATTTTGGTGTGATTTGGTGCAAGTTCCATATTTATGCCTTGGTGTCAAATTGGAGGCAAAAATCACAATGGCACCAGTGTTGTACAGATGAGAGAGATGGAGAGATGGAGTCTTCTAAGTGGATTGTTTGTGAGGGCTGGAAGGCTAAAGAGAGGGGTACCAGCTATTTCACTCCCTGCCCTTCACCCCCAGGGAGAAACAAGAGAAGTTTGGTCCAGTCCTGGCCAGAAGTGTGAACTGGGGCACCGGCTCCCTAAATCAGAATATCAGCGGCTCCTCTCCTTTAGGAGCGGGCGTTTCCACTGTCCCCATTCCTGGAGAGATTCCAGGCTTCCATCTGCTCAGCAGCACAGATTTGACCACGGGGTTATCGTTTATTAATTCATTCATTTGGGAGGTGACACACAGCCTCTGCCGAGGCAGGAGCCAAGTCAAGCCTCCCTCTGCAGGTGCATTTTCTCCTGAGCCAGCCAGCACCGGGGTGCAGATCACAGCCCTGCCTGCCTCCCTCTTGGTGGTGAGTGACTGACTGACCATGGCAGGACTGAAGGCAGAGAGCACGCAGGGCTAGGAGAGCTCCTGCAAGGAGGGAGAAGCCAGTTTTTCTAATCCTCTGGCTTCCATGGGCAGGTTCCGGACTGTAATTTCTCATTTGGGAAGAGAAGAGTCAGAGGGAAAAGACAGCTTGGCTCTTACCCACAGCATCTCTGCCACTTTCTGACTTTTGTACCTTTACGGTGCTGCCCAGATAGGCTGCCTGCTGGATGCTCTGGACTGTGAGCAGAATTTGCTCCTTTTTAGGCTGTTTCCTTCTAAGCACTCCTTGTTCTGTTTCCTTCATGTTTTTCTAACTTTGCAGAGCTCTGGAGGACTCAAAAGGGAGTTGCTTTTTGATCTGAAGGACTTTGGCTAATGTTTCTTCCTATAAAGTGGAATCTATGTGTCCGATGAGGACCTTTCATTTTCCTAAGTTAGGTTTCCCAGAGATTGCTTCTGATTGAAAAGTGGAGAAATCGGATGTATATGATTGGGAAAACTGTGATTTCTCTATCTTTCTACATCCCTCACTTAATGTCTCTTAGCACGGCATTCACGAGGTTTATATTTCAGAGGTTTTGTGTTACACCGTGACACAGCATTGCAGTGCCTGTTACAATGAACCAAATTGCTTTAAATCCTTCAGCTCCGGCAGTAGTTAAGGGTGGATGTCTACCCCTTTCTACTCAGGGTACCAATTTCAGGGGCAACCAAGATGAATTCTTAGGGCAGACTTTCAGAGAATTGTGTCTCTCATTTAGAACACATACACACTTGCTCATTTCACTTGTCAATGTTGATTTATGGTGAAACTCAGCACTGTCCCCATTTTCCTGATTCACAATTCCTTAGGAGGGTGCAAGAGGAAAAGTAAGAGGGATGATCTTTTCAAGACACAACACGATTCCTAAAGGTGACAGCCATGCCATATGTGAGCAGTGATTAACAGCTGCAGACTCCGCTAACGGGTTTTTAAAAATAAAGTGATATAATTCATGTTTTCCCTCTTTTTGGGGTTGTCGCTGGCTTGGGTGGACTGCCCTGGTTTTCCAAGCTTTACTTTATTCTGTGGCAATCGACCATTCCTCCCGTCATAGTGGCACACTTAAATATTAAATAAGGGTGGTCCTAAATCAATTCAGACTTTTCTCTTCTATTTCTTCCAGCCAGAGTATTACGTTTCAGGACAGTGGTGGTGCATATGAAAACCAACACCCCTTCTATAATTGCTCAGAGAATTTCTTAGAGGGTATTTGGGGGAATGGAAAGGAAGGCATTTCTCAGGTTGGCGTGTTTTGGATTCAGTTTGCTTTAATTTACAGCTGTGATGGAGCTGGGCATGTGCTTAACGAAGTGTCACAAATTTAAAAGATTTCCCCTGTTGTCCCTGGCTGGGTGGGAACAGATAGACGGGCACAAGGACATTCCTGTCTAAGATGAGTGGTGGGGGAGTCACTTGTTATCTTAACAGAGCACGTTCCACAAACATCAAGCAAGCGAACCCAGGGAGTGCTCCTTCTGATGGATAAGCCTCTGACAACTTGCCCGTGGGTTATTTTTAACTGTTATTTGGGTTCTCCTTTCCTTGGAGAATATATCGGAAGTGGGAAATCCTCTTACTTGAGAAGGATCTACCTGCTAGATAGACTTAGCGGATCTTTCTGAGCCATTGATGCTCATTTCCCATCAAGAATCTCAGAATTGTCTCTCCAAGGAAGGTGCTCTGGCGAACGCATTTCTATTCTTTTTTTAAATAAGAGTTGGGGAATATCTTGGGGAGGGGTGTGTGTGTGTGTGTGTGTGTGTGTGTGTGTGTGTGGTGGATTAACCCAAAGCACTGCATTGGGGACTCAATCTTCCTGGTGTTGTCCAGGGCATGGTCAGAGCTGAATGGAAGAAAATGCTGATAGAACCTCAGAGGTTGGCAGTAAGGGTTGTATGGCTGAGTGCCAATATCTAGAGAGCCCTGCACCCCACTCCAAACCCCATGGAACTTCAGAGCCCTGTTATCCTGGTGGGCATCCTGGGACACCGATGGCCTGAGCCCACCACGTGATGTCTTGGCACCAATAGGAATGGACCTCCCTCTGCTTCTCCTGGTAGAAACCAGTGTGCCCTCGGGGTTCTGTCCAGGCATCCTTCAGAGCTCGGAACCTTGGACAGGGAAATGCAGCTTTCCTGAGGCTGAGAGCTGAGCTCGGTACCACCTTGGTCTCTGCCGGGTATGGTTGGTGCAGACCACTGAAGTCACTTGATCTTTGACGTGGGGCTCTCATAGCTGTATGTGGAAGCCCTACTAAGCTGGAAATAGTGTCAGTCACCAAGAGATAGTTTGGAACTAGGAGATCAAGTACCAACATGGAAGACCCTGAAGTTCAAGGGTAAGATGAAGCTCTCACCCTTCCGGTCTTTTCCAGCTCTCCCTCCTTCCCACAATCTCTTGCATCTTTCTTTCCATTTTTTCTTTCCGCCCCTTCTTGCTTTTGTCTCTCTCCCACCTTTTTTCTCTTCTTTTCTTTCTCCTCCTTCTCTCCCTCCTTCTACCCTTCTCTTATCGTCTTTACCCCCTTTTATACTGTCATTTCTCCCATCTCTTCTTGGCTCCCTCTCTCCACTGTTGCCTTCCACTGTGCTCTGTGCTCGGCAACTTTTTCTGTTCCCTTTATACTAGTAGGGAAAAGTTTCTTCTTGGGTGATTATTTCTTGTTCTCTCCCTCTTTCCTCGTAAGATTTGCCTACTCTGTGCTACCTATCGCCTGCATCAGGGTACTACTGTTTGTAATTCTAAAGAGAAAATAAACCCTATTATTTCATCATTTCCAGGAAGTTTCAAGTCCAGGGTGAGACTGGAGCTCCAGGGCAGAAAAACCTGCTCCTGGCATATTTTGAGGGGCATTGGGTAGCTTGCTGTTGGAGCCTCATGTGGTAGGAATAAAACAAAAGCACCTTCAGTGCAGTGAATGCAGTCATTTGGGGTTCCAAAAGGAAGGATCTTAAGCAGAAGGAACCTATTTGGGACTATTGGTCTAGAGAGGAAATTTAAACTTTTAGGAAGGTAGACCCTAGAAATAAATACTGCACTGCCTTCTCCTGTTGAGTTTTATGCCACCCACCCAGCCTTTCACTAAATTCCTTTTCTCTTCCCACTAAATTCTATTTTTCTTCAGCTCAAGTGTGCTCAAGGGAATCATCTACTTGAAGACTTTTCCTTGATAAGTAGATCAGGTACTTTCTGGGATTCCAAATAAACAGCTGCTTTAAAGTCTGAATTTAGCAGACAGTACTGAAGCATCTCTTTCGGCTAGGAATTAGGAGTCCAGCTTTTGATTTTTTTTTTTTTTGGTCAAGTCTTGGGTGAGCCATAGCAATTGTCCAGAGCCTCCCAATCTGATCTGCTGGACCTCCTGGAAAGCCTGAAAATCAGGGATTTATTGTGGATATCTGATCTGCTTGGTCCAATACGTAGACTGCAGTAGAATTACTGGCAGCTCTGTGAAATTTCTGTTTCCTTTTTAGCGCTGCCACTCAAGATTGAGAAACAAGAGTTGTTCATTTTGTCTTTTAAATGGTCTGATTCTGTAGATCAAGACATTCTCTCACTCTTGCTCATTGAGAAATATGGTTAAGCTGTATTCTTGGGTGTTTTCATCATACTTGCATGCAGGAACTTAAATAGGTTCATAATTCCCTACCAACAGCCCCAATCCAGGTAGGAATGTTTTATTCACTAGGTGAATTCACTAGGTGAATGCATCCTGATCATTTCAACTGGTATCTGCGTTTTTTACTGCTGTGGTTGTAATGAAATTGGACCAAAATGCTATGATGAGGCACTAGCTGTGGGAGATGAAGACTCTCACTGCTGAATTTATTTCCTTGGAGGCTGGCAATTTTTTCTGTGACTGTTCCCTCTAATCTTTCCAAGACTTAGTCTCAATGACAACTTGGGTGGTTTAGAGTGACTGGAGTCTTCTTAGCTTTGGATAATTTTTTCCTCTTAAGTAAAATATAAAACCTTTTCAAACCTTTGCTGGCTAGATAAACAGTAGAGTAGGACTCTAAACCTTGTATACAACAGACACACATTTAATCTTCACCACTCTATATGGTTCCTTTGGCCCTTCCAGAAGTGATCACTGAGTGCAGAGTCAGGATGAAGTCCCAAAATTGACCAGGTATAGTCCCCCCAAAAAATAAAACACCCACATATTTTCTGGCTGCTCAGAATAGAAAAGTTTTCCTTGACTTATTAGATTTGATTACTAAAAATTTTATACATTCAAAATTTAGGCATTTTGGGGCCGGAGAGATAGATTGGAGGTAAGGTGTTTGCCTTTCATGCAGAAGGTCATTGATTCTAATCCCAGCATCTCATATGATTCCCCGAGCCTGCCAGGAGCGATTTCTGAGCATGTAGCCAGGAGTAACCCCTGAGCACTGCTGGGTGTGACCCAAAAACCAAAAAAAAAAATAAACTAAATTTTAAAAATTTAGGCATTTTATATGTGCATACACACATGTACATGTGTATATGTCTGGAACAAAGGATTCCTTTACTCTTCAATGATGTGCTGATCTTAGGGTATATTTGAGCTACACTTTCATTATCAGATGAATTCTGATTCAAAGTTTACACTGCATATAAGCGGGGGTTGACGTGAGCTTGACTAGAAGCTCTTTAAGAATGTAATAGACAAGAGGCAGTTCTGCAACGTCTTTCCAGCTTCCTATGTTTTCCATCAGGGAAACTGGAGTCCAGATGTGATAGGATTTGGGCCAACGTGATGATCCAGGTGGAAGAAAAATGAGGATCTGAGTGGAGGTTCTCTGAGTCTGGGAACTAAGTAGAGCATAAAACCTTTGCCTCATTTTATTAAAGTGTGTTAGATAGTAACAGGTTAAGGATTTTTGACCAGAAGTTTAAATGAAAATTGTTTTGAGGGCCCTAAGAGATAGCACAGTGGCGTTTGCCTTGCAAACAGCCAATCCAGGACCTAAGGTGGTTGGTTCAAATCCTGGTGTCCCATATGGTCCCCCGTGCCTGCCAGGAGCTATTTCTGAGCAGACAGCCAGGAGTAACCCCTGAGCACCGCCGGGTGTGGCCCAAAAACCAAAAAAAAAAAATTCTTTTGATTGGGGACAATGCCTGGCTAGTCTCAGAGCATATTCCGAATTTGTGCTCAGAGATCAATCCTGGCATAACACAGGGGCATCATTTCAGGTGCCAGGGAGCGAAACCCCATTGACTGTGGCCCCTGCAATCACCTTATCCACTAGAATGCCTCTCCAGGTCTAACATATTTGAGAGATTACAGAGGCTATTTAATAGGACATAGAGATTTCTGGAAAATCGCTTTGGTTAATAAAGCAATCAGGCTTACTGCATGCTACATCCTCCAAGCAGTTAATAATGCTTTTGGAGGTGGAGGGCGCTTGGGTAATGCAAAGCTGTAAATAATGTTTTGTGAAAGACAGAAGCCAAGAACACAATATATTACCAGACAATAGAAGGGGGAGCCTCCCCGTACATCATGGATGCTATCAAAACTGTAATTAGACGAAATTTCCTTGTCCCAAATGTCAACACTTGGAGGAAAAGAGAGATTAAAATAGATTCTGAATCCAAAACATTTTAAGAAGAGAGAAATGCAAAGGAAAGCAAAATCAAAATAATCTGGGTTTCCAGGAAGAAAAGACCAATTGGGGCTGAGTCATTGTTCAACTCAGTTTGAAGTGCTCTTCTCATACTCCTTAACATTGGTAGCCTTGGGGCCGCAGAAATAGCATGGAGGTAAGGAGTTTGCCTTGCATGCAGAAGGTTGGTGGCTCAAATTCCAGCATCCCATATGGTCCTCTGAGCTTGCCAGGAGCAATTTCTTAGCGTAGAGCCAGGAGTAATCCCTAAGTGCTGCCGGGTGTGACTCAAAACCCAAAAACCAAACCAAACCAAAGTAAAACAAAACATTGGTAGTCTTGCCCTGGTCACTGGGAGCACCACTGTACCTTGCCCTGCACTTCCCAGGGGTCCAAGGTCTTAAGATCTTGTAGAGATGGGAAGATAGTTGGGGCATGGAGGAGCTGGAGTTATTTTCTCTGCCTGTTCTTCCCTAAGGAAAGGTGTCTGGAGCTGCATTTCCAGCTTCCAGGACATTTCTAGAGCAGAACCCCTGTCTCTTTGTAGCTCCCTACACTCACCCCCAGTGCTCCCTCTAAAAGTGTGGCATGGTGTCCTTACCACCAGGGAGATAATGCACAATAAAATTCCTGACATTCTGGCTATTTGACTGGCCTTTAGCTCAGCCCCCTTCTACTGTTTTCTGTCACTTGAGGTTCATTGCAGGGCCCCAGACCAAGCGTTTATTGCTTGTTGCATATGTTCTTGCTAGGGTCCAGCTCCAGGTGAATGGTACTAAAGCAAGGTCACCATGAGGATTAAGAAAAAGAAGCAGACATTGGAGAAACAGCATGGGGTCAGGGGATAACTGCCTCTTCGACAGAGAGCCTCAATTGTCTACTACATAGGATTTTTTTTGGTTCCGCAATAATCAGTCATAGAAAGAAGGGCAGATAAAACAAACTCCCAGTTAATACTAACTAAACCTAAGAGAGTCTTTTCATTTTTTAAGTGAACGTGAGGAATGAGGAAACTAAAGTATAATCTCTGAAGGTTGCCTTCCTCTGGGGAAAGGTGGCAGCTAAGAGACGGTATACAGGATTCCCATCTGGGTGGCATTCCCATAATTTGCATTGAGTCTTCATATCATTATGTGCACCTTCTCTCAGACTACTTGTCCTCTCGCTGATTTTTTTCCTTAAACATCTTTATGTCCTATAGTTTCCCTTTCCCGAAACAGCATCTCAGAGCACTGACTCTGGAACCACAACCCCTGAGTTCCTTTGGGTCACCTACCAAGAACAACCACCTCCTTGGAGGGAGTTACTCCACTCTAGTATGTGCCCAGCTATTAACTTGACTAAATGGATTGAAGAACATGATGTGTTATAATAAGGTGATTGATCAAGAAGCTACTTAAAAAAGCACTTGAAATGGTGCTTAGCAGGCAGTAATGCATTGTCAGTTGCTAGCCATGCCTAATGCTTTAGCACAGGGACACAGCAAGGGGGAGATAACTACAAGACAGTCACTGCTTTGGTGGTCCAGCTTTGGGTGCAACCTGGGAAAAGAGAGTTTTTTTCAGTGATGCAGGAAGGAGTTGGTCTTGGACTCCATATTCAGATTGAAGGTTTCTCATCACCCCCAGATCCTATGAACAGTTCAGATAACCAGCTAGAGAAATACAACATCTCCGAATACGGAAATATGTGGTTCTTTTGAGTGGCTCTGTCCCTTTTGGCATCCCAAAGGTGTAGAAGGATCAGCATAGTTTGCAGAGTTCTATGCCGATTGGTTAATCTTATGATGCTCAGACATTTGCCATGGAGATTTTTCTCTTCCTGCCTAGTACTAGTCTTCTGAGTATCTCTTTTTGAGTCTCTTTCTCAGTCAGGGACAAACCAAGGAGAAGATCGGAAGAAGGATCTCCCATCCCTGTTGCCATCTTGTTTCCTTGGACTTGTTGATACTGAAACATTAACACTGTTTTATCACCTTTTACTCATTTGATATATACAGAAGACAACAGATGAGCTAGATAAAATGTGAAGGAATGTTTGGATTATAGGAGTCCTAAGTGATTATTAGAAGAGAAATGGAGAAGTATAGGGAGGGAAAGGAAATAAATAAGGACAAAAAGCACATCTTTATAAAGGACAGCATTGACTTACTGTGGTATAAGAACTTGCTTTACAATGATGCACATTTGAAATTTATATGGCACTAAAACAGCAATCTAATTTTAAATAAATCTAAAAATACTCTCAATTTTTTTTTTTGGTTTTTGGGTCACACCCGGTGATGCTCAAGGGTTATTCCTGGCTATGTGCTCAAAAATCGCTCCTGGATTGGGGAACATATGGGATGCCAGGATTGAACCCAGGTTCGTCCTGAGTCAGCCGCGTGTCAGGCAATCGCACTATCACTTAAGTCCCAAATCTAAGAATATTTTTTTGTTTTTGTTCTTGTTTTTTTTTGGGGGGGGCACACCCAGCAGCACTCAGAGGTTACTTTTGGCTCTGTGCTCAGAAATCACTCCTGGCAATTTTGGAGAACCATATGGGATGTCGGGTATCAAACCCGGGTCCGTTCCGGGTTGGCCCTACTGTTCATTGCTATCTCTCCAGCCCCGGAATATTATTGAATGTCCTATAGAATAAAGGGAATGTAATATGAACTGGAACTGTTTTGATTAATATAGAATTTTGATGCTTTAATTCTAGCTGAAGATGCCATTCATAATAAACCATGTTTTTCTTCCCTTTGCTTTCTTTCTTTTTTATTTTCCTGATTTTTGGTTCACATCTGGTGGTGCTCAAGATTTACTCTTGACTTTGCATTTAGAAATCACTCCTGGAGTGGCTTGGGGGAACCATATAGAGTGTTGGGGATTGAATTCACATTGGCTGCGTACAAAGCAAATGCCTCCTACCTTCTATACTATTGTTCAGGTTAGGTCATGAGGGGAATTTTAATCGGGTTCTTTGAAACATTTCTCTGTTCTTTAGCTATGCAATGGTCACTGTGTACAATTTAAAAAAAATTGAAGTCCTCTTTTGAAAATTAACTTTGCATTTTCCAGTTCTGGTTTCAAATGGGGTTTGTTGATTTCACTGCTCCCAGAACTACCCCATCTGTAATGCTGTTGAGATTTTTCTGGACTCTCAACTCTATGAGTAACACCCCAGGAGTCTACTGCACAGTCAGTTGGACATCTGCCTCTCTCAGTCATTTGAAGGGCTGCAACCATTAAATATGGATGTGAGGCCCAGGCTTCTTGACCAGTGGATATTGCTTTTCGCAAACCATAGGCAGTACTAAGATCCACTTATGTCACAGAGAAGTGACTTCCTCAGTGTTCTTAGACCATCATAGCTCTTTGACAGCTCAGTGTGTGACTGACTTGTGGTTAACCTGTTAGGGAGATTCTGCCCAGAATTTTTGAGTTCTCATTGAAGTCTGTTTGCTGGCCCCTTCCCCTCCCTGGGCCCCTCTGGTGGATCAGCACTGCCTCCATCTATGTGGGCACCATTGCTAATTTTTTTTTTGTTTTTGGTCACACCCAGCAGTGCTCAGGGGTTACTCCTGGCTCTATGCTCAGAAATCGCTCCTGGCAGGCTCGGGGGACCACATGGGATGCCGAGATTTGAACCACCGACCTTTTGCATGCAAGGCAAACACCTTACCTCCATGCTATCTCTCGGGCCACACCATTGCTAATTTATACCATGCTTTTCCTTCCTCTTTCCCAGCTTCCATTTTACTGACCAAGAGAAACAACTCCAATGCATCTCCTGGTTCTTTCATTTATGGGCCTTTTGAGGCTGCTACATGTGTGGCCCACTAAGTCCTTCTCTTCATGCTGTGGATGCTTCCCTGCCTGGCTCACTTTTGAAAGCAGCAGGGAAATCTGTGTGCCAGGAAACCATGGGGGTTTCAGTTCTCCTGCATTGCCCTGGGGATGAGGCTCTGGGGACAAAAAGAAACAGTGGCAAGGCAAATATCCATGAGGAAAGGGGCAGAGAAGTGTTGGACCAAAAGCGGGGGAGTACAGCCCCAGTTTTATCAGTATCAGAAGAGCAGATAGGGTCCCTGAATCACTACAAAGATAAGGATATTAGTTGACAAGTTTTTCTCCCTGAACAGACCTTAAATGAGGTCCAGTGGACACCTGGACACAGGAATGATTGGACCTTTGGGAGCCTTGGAGTAAAGGGGCAGTATAAGTGTATGCTGGTTGGGGTGCTCTGTGAGTGTGAGTGTATGATATGGAGTCTAGAAACTTTTCAGGAAATAGCAAACAGACCTGAATGTTCCCAAGTCTTTGACCTACTTTTCTTTAAAAATCTTCATTTCTTCTCCCCTGACCCCCACATTATTGAGCTGTTAAAATCAGGACTCTGTTATTTGGAGTTGCTAAAGGCTATCTGTTTTTTTCACCTCATGTCATTTAAACCTCACACAGATAGGGGCTACCTATTCTGTGTGCATCTGCCGGAAAGGGATACCATGGCCACCCCATGTTAAACAAACTGCTGCAGGCAGAGAGTTGGAAAGTACAAGTACTCTACCTGTAATAAAAACCCAGACTCTCCACTCAGATGAGAGTGTGGTTAAAGGCTTCCATTTGTCTTGCTGCATTATTAGTATGTAGAGATGGAGGGAAAGGAAAATCATTGTTACCAACCAGTGTTTCTAACCCAGAATTTCTTAGCCTCAGTTCTTCTAATATCTGATCCCAGAGAATTCTTTTCTGTGGCACTTCGAAGATGCACAAAACTAGCCCAGTGAGAAAGCATGGATAGAAACCAAGTCTCAATTACTTCGAAGGCTGCAACCTTGCTGGTATAATTTTCTTATTGGTTTCCCACACTCCATTTGGCACCACAATGCTGCCATTCACAATGTCAACCCCTATCTCGCCTATTATCCTAAAGTGTGTCACTGGGAACCCCTTCTCCTTGTTGGCACCTCCCCAAACTTCCCAGCCACCCTGTCTTTGAGCCTGGACCCTCCTAGGCTTATCCTAAATCCCAACAGCTATGACAACCATACGCTTCTCCCCATGCTAAATGCTTGTGCTCAGGCAGTTAAATGCATGAACATATGGCATCCACCTGGCCTCCTAAAACCATGCTGGGCATCTAACAAGCGTAGAGAAAAGGGAGAGAGGTTTTGCAAAGCTCTGGAAGCTTAGAAAACAGCACTTCCCCACCCCCTAGCAGCAGCTGCGCCTAGTTCCTCAGGGACCTGACACAGAGCAAGTCAAGGCTCTGTAGGAAAGGGGGCTGGTGCCTTGAAGCCATTGAGTTGTGTTCCTTTAATAACACTTGCCGACATCTGCCACAGAGAAAGAACCAGAATAAGATCTGCCATGTGGCTCAGCGCTAGTCTGACCTCTTGACTTTGGGGTGGATGGGTGTGAGTTAGTGAGGGGAGGGAGATGGAGAACTCCCATTTCCCACTGATATCAGCCTTCCAGGAGGTCAGGGCATGTGGGCAGTTCCTTAGAGAACCAGGCTGTTCTGAGTGTTTCATCTCTTGCCAGTGTCAGGCCAGTGAACATGGAGCAGGTGTCTCAGCTGAGCAGAAGCTGTGTTGAAGAATCCCAGGATGCAGAAGAAGGTGAACTTGGGTAGAGCCTGCTCTCTGAGGGACTACCTGGAACTTTGCATAAATATCCTCAGAGCCCAGAGTTTCCCACCTGGGTGATATTATCATAGAGATAGATATTGGGTCTTTGACTCTGTTTGGAAGCCATATTGGATAGTGCTCAGGGGCTATTTTAAGTGCACACATACATGCTCGAGGGTCGGCCCTGGAGGTATTCAGGAGTTATTAAGCCCAAGATTTTAGTATGTACAGCCTACATGGTGGCCTTTGAGCCCTCTCCCCAACTCTGATACTGGATGAAAAAGTAATTTTATTCGTGAGTTTTTTGGGAAGCAAAAAACAGTTTTTATTTGGAGGTTCTGAAGAATGGGAGGGAGAAATAAGAAAGAAAAAAAAAAGAAAGAGAGGGAAAGAAAGAAAGAAAGAAAGAAGAAAGAGAGAAAGAAAAGAAAAGAAAGAAAGGAAGGAAGGAAGAAGAAAGAAAGAAAGAAAGAAAGAAAGAAAGAAAGAAAGAAAGAAAGAAAGAAAGAAAGAAAGAAAGAAAGAAAGAAAGAAAAAGAAAGAAAGGCAATCAAGGGCGAGTGTGAGCTTCTCCAAAGGTGGAGAGAGTCCCAGTACACAACCCAGCATGAAAATAGCAAAGTCCATAACTCAAGAGGGGAGACGTGGAGAACATATGCTTGGGCACCATGTACCCAGGAAACACAAATATGCTTATTGTTGATTTTTAATTATTGATTATTGATGTATTTTTTTGTGGCATGAGACTAAATCCAGTGATGCTCAGGTTTTCTCCTGAATCTGTGATCAGGGATCAATCCTGGCAGTGTTTGAAGAATCATATTTGGCTCTGATTGTTGAACTTGGGTTAATATCATGCAAGGCAAATTCTGTAATCCCTGTCCTATATGTCTAGTACCATTTATCTATCTTTCTATTTATCATCCATCCATCCATCCATCATCTCTATCTCTCTATCTCTCCATCTCTCTCTATATCTCTATTATCTATCTATCTATCTATCTATCTATCTATCTATCTATCTATCTATCTATCTATCTATCTATCTATCTATCTATCTATCTATCTATCTATCTATCCTCTCTAGCAATGCTCTGTGGTTAAAATGTTTAAGGCCCAGTAGTTTCAGGATTCTGCATGGCTCCAAAGAACAGTGCTTAGGGGGTTATGAGATCAAACTTTCAAGGGATCAAATTTGGGGCTTTGTGCTTTAGGCATGGACTTCACCTAGTTCAGCTAATGACTCCAGTTCTTACAAAGGCTATTAATATAACTATGAGTTAAATAAAAGCACCAGGTAAACTCCCAAGCTCAGTTCTGCAGCTTTTGCTTTTGCAGGAGGCCCCTCTTCCTGTTCTCAATGCTGTCTTCCTCTAGCAGTCAACTTAAGCACTGCACCCCAGCCAGATGTTCTTGGAGGAGCCCCCTCTCCCTGTTCTCAATTATATCTCCCTCTAGCGGTCAATTACAGCACTGCACCCTTCAGCTGCTCTTGGAGAAGCACCTCTCCCTGTTTTCAGTGCTGTCTCCCTCTAGTGGTCAATTTAAGCACCTCACCCCAGCCACCTGCTCTTGGAGGAGCCCCCTCTCCCTGTTCTCAATGCTGACTCCCTCTGGTGGTCAATTAAGAGCACTGCACCCCAGCCAGCTGCTCTTGTAGGATCTCCCTCTCACTGTTCTCAAAGCTCTCTCCCTCTAGAGATTAATTTAAGCACTGCACTCCAGCCACCTGATCTTGGAGGAACCCCTTCTCCCTCTTCTCAATGCTGTTTATGGCTGTTTAGGGTTTATGGACATACCCCTAATAACACAGGGCAGTCTTACACCTTCTCTATTGGCACCACTTACACACATGTGCGCAGACACTCTTGTCTCCATACAGAGATATCTTGGGCTTGAGGCCAGATGAGCTATTTTCGATTCCACTTCACTCACCTCCTGCTTGTAAGGCTTGGCTCAGTTCCTTAACATCTGTGCCCATTTTCTTGACTCCTTAAAATTGGAATATTGGCAATTATATCCTGGTGTTGTTGTGAAGGTTAGAGGTAAAAGTATTTGGAGGCACTTGCTTGACAAATGGTATTATTACCACAATATCCTCTTATGAATCATTAAGAAAAGTAGGTACTAATTCTGGCTTTTGATGGAGTTGATTTTCTTGGATCGCTCTTCACTTGGCTGTTGTAACTAATATTTACTCCTCTTCCCTCTCGAGACTGAATGTGGATGCTTTCCATTTCACAATACTTTCTGTCAGTCCATATGTGATAAGACATAACATGTCATCATTCAGGAATCTGAATTATTTTCAGATAATTAAAAAATTTTCACGGTTTGAATGGCAACCAAAGACTTGGTTTAGAAAACATTTGTGGATGAATAATTCACGAAGGTTTAGTAAGGGAAGTTGAACTCAGAATGTTTGGAACATATGATGTGAGTTTGAATGAAATGAACTATTGAATGAAGGAAGGGTTCCTGTGTGTGGTTTTCAGGTTTCACACTGTACAATTCTTTTGCTTACCATTCTTATTGTAGGAGTATTGTCCTACCTGTGTGATCATGTATAGTAGCTCTGCAGCCAAGCACTTTTCACAATACCAATACAATTGCATTTACTCCTTCATACATCTGTTGCATGGATGGTATTTTCTCCTTTTTCTAAGCATGGCATGTGGGGATCAGAAAGGTTATCACCTGTTCTATTTACAAAGTTAATCAGTGTGGGAAAGAAGACTTCCAGATAAGATGAAGATCTATCTGACTTCTGGGATCCTACCTGAAGAATTCAAGCAAACAGTTCCTTAACAATAAAACGAAATATTTTCCTTTGAATTGGGTGTTAGGTATCTCAAAATAAAAATAAGTGAAGATGCTGAATGAAAGGATTTTATTTTCTGGAGGGGGCACACCCAGTGATGCTCAAGGGTTCCTTTTGGCTATGTGCTCAGCAATTGCTCATAGTTCCAGGATGCCGCGGATCAAACCTAAGTCCATCCTGGATCAGCTGCATGGAAGGCAAATGCTCTACCACTGCACTGTTGCTCTGGCCCCTGAATGAAAGGTTTTTTTTTTTTTTTTTTTTTTTTTTACAAGTTCTGTCTATTCAATTCTATCACCTCTTGTCTAGAACTAAGGTCCCAGAAAAATTACTGGTTGAGGTAGCTGGAGAGATAATATGTGTGTTAGGGCTCTTGTCTTGCTTGCAGCAAATTAGCAGAACATAGAAGACAATTTCTGAAGCCCATAGCTGTCATTCTAGGGATATGTAGTGATGTGCTTTTTTTCTTTATGTTTTTATTTGTTTATTTTTTATTTGTTTTTAAGACCACATCCAGGGTGCTGGGGTAATTATACCTGGCTTTGTGCTCAGAAATAACTCCTGATTGGCTTGGAGGACCATATGGTTTGTCAAGAATTGAACCTGGGAATTGAACAAGGCAAACTTCCTATGCACTGTATTATCATGCCAGCCCTAGTTATGTGCTATTTGTTATTTAAACTCATTTAAAGGACTTGGGCTTCAAGGTTAACAGTAAACTGGATGAAATCATGTGTTCTTCTTAAGACTAGATGATTAAGCAGTAATAAACCCCTCTGAATTGTTGGAGCTTGGTTCACCCCCACCTCCCCATCTTCTGATAATTCTGACTATCTAGAGGAGGTGAAGGTTATAGTGACTAAATGTTCTTGTTGATGGCTTGCTGATTCTTTGTTACTTCTTTTTTTATAAGGGCAATTTTTTTCTTTTTTCTTTTTTAAAGAAGAGGACAAGGTAAAGTTACAGTGGAAGGA